>NC_060156.1:6034120-6074195 GCF_021292245.1 Micropterus dolomieu | reverse complement strand
GTGTGTGTGTGTGCGTGTGTGCGCAAAAGTGTGTGAGAAGATTACAAGTCAGTCACACCTGAGGCAGGGATGACATTTGAGGACTGTCAGACAGATAACAGACAAACTGAAGAAAAGAAAGAAAGAAAGAGAGAAAGAAAGAAAGAAAACACAGTATTTTTCTATATTAATAGGAGTCTGAAAGCTTACGAAAAAAGGAACTTAAACAGAAAATGTTGCTTATAACCTCCTACTATAGAAGTATGTTTATAATTTTGCTGAACTGAGTAGTATTTCTTATTTTTCTAGAATTCCACATATTCAGCTGATACGCCATTGCCTATAATTAACCCCTTAGAATAAAACGTATAGCCTGCCCTCGAGCTCCAGGGCTCTGGCCAATCACAATGGAGCAAACTTTACAGCGCTGTTGGGTGCCAGTAATTCTTCAGCTCACTCCTGGAGTGAGTGAAGTGGTTTTTGTGCACAGCGCTTAAGTGGAGTAGGTCAGAAAGAAGACATTTCATAAGGGGAGAGGAGTGACAATATAGCAGTTTCTGTAGTATGTTCAGAAATTAGAGACCAATTTAAAGTTCATCAGAGGGAGTTACTTCTTAACAGGAGGGTTTTTTTTAAAATAAACAAATTAACACCATCTGATAACTGGAAACGTTGTGGGACAGAATGACTACCACCATGGAGAAATCTAAAAACTTTCGCATTGATGCGCTACTGGCGCACGACGTGGAACAGAGGACTGACAGCGACGGTGCGTCCCCGGGGTTGTATTACAGCAGGAGCCCCGACGGCAGTCCGGTGTCAAACCGCGGTTCAGAGACGCCCTCCCCTCATCCAAACCCAACAATCTCCTCTTCAGCCCAGCCAGGAGTCCTATCCAAATCCCAGCTCTTCAACTTGTCCCAGTCAGCATTCACTGCTCTGCACCAAGGCGGTCTCCTCGGAATGCACCCGGGCTCCATGTATCCTCTGGCGGCTCTCGGAGGCCAACACCACGCCTTCATATACCCCGGCTTCACGCAACTGGTCCAACCATACCCGGAGCAGCTGAAGGGGGCCACCGTGGCCGCGACGCACGCGCTGGAGCCCTGGATCAGAGCCGGGATGATGATACCCAGAGTCGGAGAATATGGTGGTGAGCGAATCTCCCTGTCTCCTGTTATACACTTTCCTGCAATTTAAGATGGTTTGGAGCCCTTAAAGTCGTATATTTAGACTACCTTAAATGGTGATTTTTTTTTTTTTACAATCTTGTGCGAACAGGTAAACCCGGCTGATTTTAGGGGCTTCAGAGATGCAAAGATTCAATTATGTTTATGCACTCTGAGTTTGTGGATAAAGTTTAAAGAATTCCATTAAAATCTTTGATATCTTAAAGGTCATAGTTTGCTCAGCTTTAAAGTGATAATAATAATAATAATAATGATAATAATAACAACAACAACAACAACAACAACAACAACAACAATTTGTTTAATACTATGCTAAAAACAGATTGACACATTTGTCTCCCTTTACTTTAAATTCTTATTTAAAGTATGTCCATGGCCCTACAGCACATTTGTGTTTATGTTTTTTAGAGCCTTCAAACACATGTGTGATGGTTTGGGTTTGAAAGGACTGTGGCATTGAGATGCTGTCTGAAGGACAGTTCCTCTCATAAAAATAACCCAACATTTACGGTAAAGGTAACACCTGAAACAGACCTAGGCTACTCCTTAATCAATTGATAACATTTACAGTGTTTTCATTAAGGTAATGGTCCTCCTGATGGTTTATTATCCCTCCAAAGCAATATCCTCTCACCACAACGTCACGGCAATAAATGTTAACGGACAGAGGATACAGAAGATACAGGCAGGCCCGTGGAATCCAAACAATGACAGGGAAACCAAACTGGAATATTTTGGATCTGTCCTTTCTTGTAGGCCCATTCTTTAAAATAACATGGAGGCACAGAAATAGATGAAAGTGATCAAATTGAAACAAAGACAAATGCACAGAATAACCATACTCTCTGCTACTGTTTGTGTCTGTTTTCCCCTCTCAGCCATAGCCCAGGCAGGTTTGTTTGGGAAGTGTCGGAGACCCAGGACAGCTTTCACCAGCCAGCAGCTACTGCAACTAGAAAACCAGTTCAAACTCAACAAGTACCTGTCCAGGCCTAAACGCTTTGAGGTGGCCACCACTCTCATGCTGACTGAGACTCAGGTGAGAGAATCAGAGTGTGTAGGATGTGCTGTGTTTTATTATTGTATCAAATGGTACATTATTTCAGTGTATATTGCCATCATCCCTGTCCTTCCTAGTCTCTGTCAAGTTATCTACAGCTTCATGCTGCAAAGTACTATAGTAACTTATTGAATTGATGCTTTTGCCTTTTAGAGGCCTTGGTCAGGGATTTCTTTGGAAGCCCACTATTTGCTAAAATAACAAACAAAAACAAGCCGTTACCTCATTACCATCATTACAAAACAGTTAACTCCTGATGAGCATTGTTTTAATCTTGACTATCTATACTGAACTGACAAGACAACAGTGACATCACTTATTTCAGCCAATATTGGCACACTTCTGTTACTGAATTACCTCTATGTTTTGTAAAAGGTGAGTTATGAATATGAGTGAACAGTAAACATGCTCGGTTCTACCAGCCAATGTTAATTACTTGAAAAAAAAGGCATTTTTCATCTATTACATTATATTTTTATTTTAAAACACCATCTGGCTTTTCTTTCAAGCTAAAACTTAACTTAACCTAAGCAACGCCTAAAATGAAGGCTTATTGTTTCTAGGTTAAAATAAATATTGACAAAAAAATCTAATTTAGTTCAACTATGCTGCCATAAAACTGGCAGTCAACAGCATGGGTGCAAACAAGTGGAAAGGTGGTAACATTAAATTGTTTACTAGGTGATAGTTTAACATTTATTGCAGTACATATCTAGCTTCATCCTCACTCATTTTCCTTAAGGAGGCAGTTGAAAAAACTTTGACTTTATGATAATTGAATGATATGCAACATTGTAGTGATTGTCATTGTAACCAATAAGAAATATTTTTGATTGAGCAAGAGTGGCACTGCTATATGATGCTGTAATGTGACATTTTGCATGGCCACAAACTGTTTGTGTTTTGTAAGACCTAAAGTAGGCTAGTTATGAACTGAGTTAAATTCCTGCTCACAAAAGTGCTCTCCCAATGTACTATATGTGTAAGTTTGTTTACTGCCATCTTTATTTAAGACACAGAAATCGTGTTTTGCCTCTTTTTTTACATGCTTCACCTCCCCAGCAACAAAATATTTAAGAGAAGATTTTTTTTCTTGAACCCCACACAACCAAATATGTTTACACTGTTTAACTGTCATGATTCCTGTTTCACTAGGTTAAGATCTGGTTCCAGAACAGACGTATGAAGTGGAAGAGAAGTCGTAAAGCCAAGGAACAAGCAAACCCGACCTCCCCAGTGACTGACACAGACAGAACTGACATGGATATACACAGCGCCAAGCCTCAGACTGATTCACACAGCTCCAGCCTTGAGGAGGAAGAGGAGATAGAAGGGGAGGACGAGGATGAAAAAGAGGAGATAGAGGTGCTGAGGGCAAGTTCTTTTGGCCCTGGCTTCATGAGGCATGCTGGAGGAGAAACAGGGAACTATGGCTCTTACTCAGAGGAGGAGCTAGAGGAGGGAGGCCCAATAACAAGGAGTGGGGTTTTCCCATAGTAATAAAGTTCTGCATGTTTTTATTGTACATTTATTACTCTTGAGAAGACAATACACAATGCAATCAGGTGCACAATTATGCTAGCATAAAGAGGATCATTCATTTTTCACAGCCGTTTCATAGTGCCGTATCTGTATCTGGAGCACCCAACTTAGCAAAAGAGTATGTCAACATCTGCACATAGGGCTGAATATCAAAACTGATTACATCGAACCAGGAAAATGCCATCTTTATATACCTGGACATCTAGTGGTTTAATAGTCAGTAAACCAGAAGTTATGACTTCAGAATCAACAAATACTGTAATTTTGACATATTGTGGTAATATCTGTGCATGATTTACTTGCTAGTTAAACAGTACAAACAAATTGAAAGCCTATGTTCCTTTCCTGTCATCTGTAATACATTCATTTATGTATGAATGTACATGTACTCAAACTGTATGAAAGGGGAGGGGGGTAATAGCACTTTCATGGAAAAAGAGAGAGAGAAAAATTAACTTGTAGACTCAGGTTGTAAAGAGTGTCAGTGTTAGATTGTTATTTGTGTATCCCTGTTACAAATGCTGGACCAATATTCCACTAAAAAGTTCATACTTTTATGAAGACTTTACACAAAATGTATTCATATTCACTCAGTTGAAGGGAATTACTTGTGGCAAGGCAAATGAAATTATTGCTATTGTTGGTTATTTTTGACAATTTGGTGATGAATTTTCGGTGTAGGCCTACAATATTCAGCTTTCTTTTGTGTTATCTTCTTGAAACTGCATGTCATATTTACTGAAAACCACACAAGTACAAAAAAGTGGATGCATGTGGTATTTGAAATGAACTGTTAATGTGGCATTTTCTCTGTATTTTGTAAACTGTTCTCATTTTAAGCTTGTTTAAATGTTGTCAATATAATTTAACACTATATAATTTAATATATTTCACATTAAAAGCAACACTAGTGTCTTTTTGTGTGTGGTTTTGTTTTGAGGAATAGGTTGCGGAAAAAAATTCAATTCGTGTGTTTTGGGTCCGGTGTAACACCAAAATCTGTGACCTATCAGATTATGTGACTTCACCCAAACGACGATGTTTTCCTAACCATAACCAATTACTTTTGGTGCCTAAACCCAACCAAGTACTTTTGTTGCCTAAACCCAACCAAACTCCACTTGCTTCTCATCGTCAACAAAGCCTCTGGCGCTAAACTTCCCATTTGGGTCATAGAATCTGATAGGTCACACATTTTGGTGTCACACCTGTATGTACAGAGAGAGAGAGAGAGAGAGAGACTGAATATCAGCGAATGCGACGTATAATTACAGGGATAGTTCAGACAAGAAGGAGGAACCTGAGTTGCTTCCTGGTTTGGGGATGATCACAACTCCTTAATAACTACAACTCATATATATTGTGTCCTGAATGTAAACACTCCCTGTATTTATAAATACAACCAGTTCGCGAACTGCCTCCTCGGCTGCCGTAATTACTAGGGCGATGCAAACAGGTACTTGTTGCCAGGGTGACGCCGTGCCCGACAAACTTCTCAAACCCATCCCAGTGCCTGTTGTTGGTTGGTGTTTTCATAACTCAAATGGAATAAATAGCAGTAGTTTGCAAGCTTTATTTTTTTGGCGTTTGAAAGGTACTGATTAGTCTATATACACTAGCCGTGCTTAGTTTAACAATAACGTAAGTCTGTTTGCTTAACAGCTGTCAGCTTTCTACGGCCTGTGTTATCGTCTTAATTTGTCTAAACGTGCTCTTAGATGTAACTGTTAACGTGGATTAACGTTAGCTAGCTATTTTTTTTAGTTCAAGTGAGACTTGAATATATGTGCCAACTCTGTGAAATAACAAATCCTTAGGCCGCCACAAAAAAAGTAATTTGTATTTCAAAAATGTCTAACGTTAAATGTCTGCTCTCTTTCTACAGCCATGTTAGCTGAGGTTCGGGGCTCTGACACCTTGGGTTCAGGTGCACCATGGAAATCCTCCACCGCTGGGAAGGATATCAAAGTAAGTTAACTAAAGTTGACTAGAATCATCTTGGCATCTTTAATAAAGTGTGGATTTTACTTTGTAACTGACATTTCACTTTCACTAAAATAGATTAAATGTGATCAGTTTATATTCCTCCATAATTAAGCTATTATTATTATTAAATGCTTCATGAGCCACAGCAGTCTATTCCTACATCTGTAAGTCATTATAAAGCTGTCATTTCTCTCTGCCTATTTAATATAGTACCTACAACAATTATGTGGGCTTCTACTGAAGGGACGATGGCAGAGAGGATGCACCATACAAGTCCTTAATGACATTTTTCACAGTTAACATAAGTTTACTTCATATGTCCTAAAACAGTTACACATGAGCTGGTGTCTACTGGTCAACACCGCATTGAAATAAAATTGATCTCATATGTGTATTCATTATCAGCTGTCCTGACATAATGACAGGTGCAAAAAACATACTGATTTATGACTGACTCCATTCCTGTCTTAGTGGTCTGTCTCACAAATGTAATAAGAGTCTAAATTACACAACTCAGTGCTATCAGTATAGTTATTTAAGCTCTACAATAAACATAACATACTAAATGTTCAATTTGTAATGGCCAAATACATCGTTTTCAGTTTCTTGAAAAGTCATCTATCTATGTCTTTTTCCAAAACTCTTACCTTCTGCAACACCTAGCAGGATCCAGGGATTCGCCAGAAGCATCGGGGTGGAAAGCGCCTGCGACAAGTATCCAGCCAAAGAAACTGCTTCTTAGGGTTGGAAATGAAGCGAGAGCTGGTCTGGGAAGACTGGGACCTGCAAGGAGAGTTCACCAAGACATTAGTGTTAAAGAATACTCATAGCAAGCTGCAGAAGCTACACATCAGGTTTTACAAACACACATTTACACAAACACACACAACAGTTATGTGATATTGTTTACTTCCAAGCAATGCAATATAAATTTGATGAGTTTCCACAGACTCCAACATATCCTATCTTTGTCTCCTTACAGGCCTCCAGAGTCCAAGTTTTTCACCACCTTGATCCCCCAGATAATTGTTCTCAGCCCAGGGACTTCCTACTCAATGCCAATCACCTTTAGACCACTCCAAAGGGTAACACATCACACACTGATACAGAATTGCAGCCTTTAATAGATCGCATCAGTATTTTGAATGTATTGTGTTTTTCTTTGTTGAGGAGAGAATGCTCTGTGAACAAAACGACACAACACCACAAGATGCATATATAGCTGTAAAAAGATGAAACACTTAATTTACATATATACTAGCAAGAGATACCTATCACATGTCTTTTATCTGTGTTTGTGTGTCTTTCTGACTTCATGGGACAGTGTGAGTATGAAGACAGCATTGAGTTTCAAGGTAAAGATGGCAGTTTCCAGGTATGTCTCCGTGCCACCATTCCCTGTCATGCCCTGGAGGTCCCTGACTCTGTGCTGCTGCCACTCTGTGCTGTTCAGCACTCCTCATGTGCTACTTTCATGCTCAGAAATGTCAGGTACATATGAGTGTGTTTTAGACTAATGCAGGAATGTAAGAGGGATGAATAACCCGGGAGTAAATGAGGAAAGTGTGCTTTGCAGATAAACAAAACAATCTGTTGACTCTTTCATACTCTTCTTCTCCCAGTAAACTCCAGACATGCTTCCAGTGGGAGTGTGCAGCACCGTTCCAGCTAAGCCCTGAGCAAGGCCTGTTGATGCCGGGCCAGGAGTGTGACATCACTGTGGTCTTCCGGCCACAAGAGGCGGTGGTGTATCAGCAACAGGCCAACTGCAGGTTTGGAGAAGAAGGGGACAAAACAGAGAGCTGTTGTACTGTGCTTCTGCAGGGACTAGGTAATGCAATTAGCAGCTGAGACAGGACAAGATAAAATGAATAGATCAATAGTTCTATAAGCCATTGATTTTACCCAAATGATCTTTGTGTGTAAAGCTATGTTAGTTTGAGATGCATGTTCCATATTTGTTGTAATCACATTTTCACTTTTGATATATTGATCAAGCACTCTCTGAAATGCCTCTTGTCTTGCCTCTGCTGTCCTTTTCAGCCAAGTACCCATGTCTTCAGCTGAGAAATCCAAATACCAAGGATGAAAAAGAACAGTGTGGTCCAGTGCTGCACTTTGGCTCTGTGGCAATTGGTCAAAGCTTACAGAAATCTTTTGACATCTTCAACCCCTCCCCTGTGAGTAGTGGACAAAGACAACTGGAGATGTACACTCTCAACGGCCCTCCCTCTCATCTCTCTTTTCGCCCCTCTCCTCCAGGTAACTGCGTCTGTCTCTCTTTCACGATTGTCCAGTAACGTGCATTTGTTGGGGTCAGAGTTCAGCTGTGATGTGACTAGTGGAAAGGTGAGGCCTGGTGGATCACTACGGGCTACAGTTACCTATACTCCTGCTGTGGTGGATACTGTCTCTGTCGAGTACTTATCTCTAAAATGTAGAGGGGCGCTCAACAAAACTCTGCTCAAACTCACTGGAAACTGCCTAGGTGGGTGAGATACATACACAATCTATAAATGTATTGTTTTGTATAAATGCGTACTCCACTAGCTTATTGTTCAACTTCCTTAACTCAGAATCTAGAATTAGATACATGTAATTATTGATAAATATAAATTTTTGTAACTAGGTCCCAAAGTTTCCATGTCCTCCTCTGTGGTGGACTTTGGCTGTGTTGAGGAAGGAGCAGCAGTTGTACAGACAGTGGAACTGGTTAATTCTTCGCCCGTTTTGGCTGTCTACCAATGGGATCTTGACTGTAGTGGCCACAGTGTGTTCACAATCCAGCCAGCAAGTGGCACTGTACACCCACATAGTCGTGCCACACTGAAGGTGGTGTATAGGCCCACACAGCCTATTGCACATCACAGAAGAGTGGCATGTCTCATACTGCACAGGGTAGGAGCCAATATGCAGATGCATACACACTTACAGCACACATACACAAACATCATCAATACTGTTCATTCTATCTAACTACCTAATGTCCCTGTAGGAACCCATGATGCTTGACCTGATTGGTACCTGTCACTCAGAGCTCCAAAAACCCGCCACACTGAAACCTGAACACTTGGTTTTGTACGAGCTCCACTGGTACCGCGGACAGGACATTGTCAGTGACATGAAGCAAGATCATAATGTACACTTGGACCAAGAGGGAGTGATCTGTCCCCCGGAGGAGGTAAAGTGCAAAAGACTACCAAATGTCACTGGCAAAGGGCACAGTTTAGGTTTATTATTGTCTCCCCAAATCTTTCTCTGTGTCATTTTCTAGCAGGCACAAAAGAGATCGGACAGTGCTGGTGTTGTGTCGAGAACTTCCATGGAGGAATATTACCAGTCCTGCTTGGGGTGCATGGATCCAGTCTCTTCCAGTTCTTCTGTATCATCTCCACATGTAACTGTGGTGCCCAGTGAGCTACTGTTTAATCACAAAATATCCTCTTCTTTGTCTACTTCATCCTCTTCCTCTCAGGCTGTGTCCATCACCAACCATACCAAGGGGAAACTCAGGTGCAAGTACTACCTGCTTGACTTCTCACTACGGCACTACATAAACTACAAGTTTTTATCTCTATAACTTGACTAGAATATCTGTTTTGTTGTTTTCTTGCTCATTCTGTTTGGTTGTGGTGGTTCTGTTGCGTGTGATTCTGCTCCAGCCTGGTGTGGACTGCTGCGCAAGATTCTCCGTTTTCTGTCTCTCCTTCATCATGTGACCTGGCTCCACTGAAGTCTACCTCATTCAGGGTGACCTATGACCCCAAGCAGCTCAATACTCTGCACGGAGCGCAGCTTGAGTGTTTTGCATACTACAAGGTAAAGTTGATGGATAATCTGCAGTAAAAATTCCATCTCATCAAACGATGGTGCGTTTCTTTTTGAACAAACAACTCAAAAATAAGTCCTTTGAATGGACTTATTTTTGAGTTGTTTGTCTCCTTTATTCTCATACTTCTCTGGATGCTGCAGGACAATCATATAGAGGAGCGACTGCTGTGTCCACCCTGGTGTGTGACTGTTAGAGTCGTAGGACACTCCTTCCAGCCAGGCAAAGAGCACTTCATCCCTTGCTGCACCCTGAAGCCCCCTCGAGTGGTGAGACACAAGGAGGAGAGAGAACACAAATGCTACAGTATATCTGTCTTTCTGACTCTGTCCTTTATCTATATCTGTCTGTGCCATTCCTTCAGTAAACAGCATAACATTAAAATGGTATTTAAGCTGATGTATCATTTTCCCTTAGAAAAAATGTGAAGGCCTTGTCAAAGTAAAATTTTCCTTTATAAACAGTATAAAGGAAATTGTAACACTGCTATACACTAAGACAGAAAATTTTCAACAAGAAAATTCTGTTCTTTTTAGGAATTCCCAGCCCTTAGTGTTCTTTCCTATCGGACAGTGCTCCTTCAAAATTGTGGAGACCTGCCCCTCACTTTCTGTCTGGACCACATCTCAAACCCTGCCATGCCAGAATCTGTGTCTGTAGTGCCGAGCTGTGGTTTGATCCAGCCTGGGAATCATCAAATCCTCACCCTCAGAACAACTCCCACAGAAGACAGTCCCAAGCAGGGGTTCAGATTACACCTTCAGCTCAATGAATCTCAGCACACAAAGGTAATATCACACAGGAACGCAGAGGAAACAAGTCAAATTGTTCTTGCAGGTGTCAATCAGTGCATCTTTATTTGTGTCCTTTAGGAAGTGACAGTTGTCAATGTGGTGGAAAAGCTGCATGTGTCTCTGGAAGGAAACAGTTTATATTTCCAGCCAACAGCGCTGGGCTCACGGACACAGCGCTCCCACTACATCAGGAACCTCAGCCGACTACCTCTACGGTTGGTAGGCATTTTCCAGTGCTGGATTTCTGACATTTGTCAGTGTGCTGTTTGTAGTCTGGACTTATCCCAACATCATTAATCTTGTCTGCAGCTGGCTTTCTGTGATTGTCCTTTATGATAGGTTCCAATGGAGCATTCCAGAGCCAGACCAGGAGCTTATCTTTGTTGAACCAGATGCTGGTGAACTGCATCCTAATGAGAGCTCAGTGAGAGACTGAACAAATGATACGTTTATGCAAGCAGAGACTGTAGAATTAATTCTTAGCAACAGATTTTATTTACCTGTTTTTTCTTACTATTGTTCTTGACTGGTTGACTTTACAGGTCCAGATATGGTATTTCAGCCCACTGGCAGAGAAAACATACACACTCAATCCCACTCTGTCTTTCTGGCCGATCCAGACACCTGGGTGTAACAAGTCACACCTTACCCTTGAAGTGGTGGGAATGGGCTCTAAAGGCTTCATAGAGGTGGGACTGCCGTTGTGTGCATGCACTGGAACTGTATGTCAACATTCAAATGAGTGTCGTATTCAGCTTTTGGGGCATGAATTACTCTTGAAGTGAATCAAACCAAGCAGTGTGTGCATGTTTGTTATCTTCCCTAGGCAGAGAAAGCGGTTCTGGATGTGGGGGAGACTCTGGTTGGAAGCTATCGGTCAATTCAGGTTCCTCTCGTGAACAACAGCCCCTGTCCCATCTCATTTTGTCTCTCTGTACAGCAGACACTTCCGGATGAGGGGCCTATTTATGACCCAGAGACAGTGCCAATTGGTATTCTCTTTTGTGGCCGTTTTATGTACAGTATGTGCATGATATCTATCAGTTGTCAGTAACATGAATGAAGACTCCTCCCTGTCTGGTCTGTAGGTCTAACAGAAAGACCAAGATTGAGACAGATATACAGTTGTGGACTAAATATGTCCCGTTTGGCCCTTTTAGCCCTGCGGCTGGACTGTGAGAGGGGAACCATTGCCTCACACTCCACAATGCTGCTTCGATCCACTGTCAGACCACATAAACGAGCCCAGTACATATGGACCATCAGCTACCAGACACTAAATGCTAGTGGTAGATAGAAAACACACACACACGCACACACACACACACACACACACACACACACACACTAATATATTTTGATGTTTTTATTACTTGATACTTCCTGCTATCTCCCTCTCTATATCAGTCTGTCTCTCTTTTCGCAGGCTTTGTGTCATCCCCTCCCCAAGCAGTGTGTGAAGTGCGGGCTAAGGGCGTGTTTCCCACCCTACAGGTGATTGATGTATGCAGTAGTGGCAGTGTGGACAGACTCAGCAAGGTGCATCTGTGGAAACTCTTGTCATTGGACAGCCTCAACGAGCACCTGCTCTCCAACCCCTCCCCTGCAGAACTCACTTATAGAACCCCTACCAAGCACAGGTTAGGGGCAGAACTATACTTGATTATTATTCTCATTTAAACAACAACAAAAACGATAAAAGACCACGATAGATTATTTAATGAGAGTTGTGAAGGTCTTAGGTTTCATCCAGTTTTTGTTTGATTTTTACAATCCTTACAACCTTTTTAATAGATCTCTTGTCCTCTCTTCCTGTTTCTAGTCTTCACTCTTGTCCTTCCATCTTTACCAACACTGTGTTGGATTTCAGCTTTGGTGCAGCTCCTTTGAATTCAGACCCCTCGACTTTTGTGTTGATGTTTCACAACCCTGGCTCCATCTCTGTAGACTGGTGAGTGAACAGCAGACTGTGGCAAATAAAATCGGTTCAGGTCAAAGATAACTGCATTTAGCATACACTTCTATGGACTGTGAAGTAGAGCTCTACTGATTTTTGGCCTTCTCTTCACTATTAGGGCCTTCTTGTTTCCAGAGGATCAACAGATTGAGTTGGAATACTGGGCCGAGACAGGAGAGTTCAGCAGCAATGAGCTGTACCAGATGAAGGTCAGGCATTGGAATTGAAATTGACTTATATAATTCAAAATTTTACCTTTTTGATCCTTTTAAAAACGTTAGACACAAAGCATAAATATCTTCACAGGTTCAGGACAACCGTCTGTTCAGCATTTCTCCCCGTTCTGGAACTTTACTCCCTGGCCAGCAGAGGGCAGTACAATTCAGCTACAGGTCAGAGAGTATTGCAAAGGAAACAGCAAGAATTAGCTGGTGTTGGCACGGATGAGAGTGACCTAAAATTTAACTTAGTTAACTAAAATTATTCTGGCCCTGAAAGTAAATGTATACAAATTATCTTGTCTTCTAGTCATCAGATTACACTAATAACCTAATCCCAAAGAAATCTAAACTTTGTCCTCGTCCACAGCCATGACTTTGCTGGAACAGATCGGTTTCCTGTTGTGTTCAAACTTTCTTATGGCAGAGAGATCTTGGTGAGAGCAGAACTCCATATACATTTAGACAAGGCTCATATTTTTTCAAGTCACAACACAAAAACAAAATTTGCTTGACTATACCGGTAAAACCAGAGTTCAAAGTATGATAGTTTCTTTGCTATAATTCACAGTTATTTTGCTTCAGTAGTGCTATTCTAGATTTGTCTGTTTTATTTGATGTAGGGTTGGATAAATTCAGTAGCCGAATAAATTACTAAATATGGTGAACTCTTTATATTTGTTAGATATTCTATGTTAAATTGTGTGCTTGTGTTGTGGTTCTGTGTGCAGCTGAACTTTCAGGGGGTGACTGTGGAGACAGACAGACCATATCTCCACTTTCCCTCCAAGCGGCATGTCTTCACTTCTGTAACTATTGGGGACTGTACTCCTCCAAGGCAGGTGTGTGTTTAATAAAGCCTATTAAGTGAGGTCTATTCACGGTGTCCAACTGAAACATCAACATAGAATATGTTATCCACTAAGCAGCAATTGACCACTAAAATCTGAAATAAAAAATATTTTTATTGTTTTCATTCAAAGATAAAGTGATAATTACAGTATTGGGGCTTACTTTTGGAGCAAATTTTAGAAAGATCATACTGATCTAGTGGAATAAACCAATTATTATGGAAAATCTGGGAGATTTTATCAATAAATTTGTTTCCAGCTTTCAATTGTTAACGTTACAGCCAAAGTGTCTGTAAAAGGCTAAACAAAACCCGGATTTGTATGTCTTTGTTTTTCCTGCAGGTGTATGAACTACACAATGGCGGTGCAGTGCCAGTCCGTTATGAGGTGGACACTTCTGCATTGTCACAGCTACAGGTGGACAACTTTAACCATCCAGTGCTGTGCTGCCTCAATCCAAAGGGAGAGGTCCTACCTGGGAAGACAGCCATGCTGGAGTGGATCTTCTCTCCATTGGAAGCTAAGATGTACCATGTGAGGATTGAACTATACTCTGTCTGATCTCTGCTGCCCTCTTACCACTTTCCCCTCAAACCTTAGCTACAACTGGTTTAGACAGCTTTTAGTGTAGGCATCATGTTTCTCTTCAATGAAGCATTATAATCAGAACAATTTAGAAATCAAGCTGGGACGGAAACTCATGTTATTAAAACAACAACAGAAGTTGGTATACTGAGATACACAGATAAACAATTACATGAAGTTTTTTGAAGTTTTTGTGTATCACCAGATGGATATTCCAATCCACGTTCAGGATGGGGAATCCACTCTGGTGAGGTTTGAGGGATGTGGGTATAATTCTCCTACACTGGGCTCCACAAACCCATTTAACTGCAGTGATACTGAGGCACCTCAACCCTGTGTGCAGAGGCTTCCCTTCCCGGGACAGGTGAGAGCAGTACTTGTTCTTTTCAAATCATATTTGAATTTGAATTTATTCTGCTGAATACCAGTGCTCTGCTCCTTATAAGTCGCATTGTCTTTCTGTCTTTGACATTTGAGACTGTATGTATTCATCTCAGTGTGTGTATGTGTGTGTGTGTGCAGGTGATATTCCTGTCTGAGGACACACTCTCTCTAGGCGACATACCTGTGTGCTCACGATCTTCAAGAATTTTCTTCCTGACCAATGTGTCCCCCACAGACACTGTCCACTATACATGGGGTCTGCTCCAGCAGAGCATTCACCAGGTACTGGAAGATGTGCCTGGGAATAACATTTTATGAATGTGTGTAAATTTCACCATTTTGAGGAACAAACAAGCAGATCCTCGCCCTTTGCCTCGAACTGCCTGTCATAGACAGCAGATTCTCACATATTTTTCTTCTTTGGTTGTTCAGTGTGCCACGTGACACATTAATCCCGAATTTGAGGCACAAGTGTAATATCACTGCTGACGTAGTTTACATGTGTGTCTTTGTATGTTTTGTGTTTTGTCAGGTGGTGCAGATCCATCCAGAAGGAGGAAGTCTGCATCCACAGGAGAGTGCCCTTTGTGTCCTTACCTTCACTTCTACTGACTACCCTACTGTTTATCAGCTAGACATTGTCTGCCAGGTACCACTGCACTGCTAGTGTAGATTTAAAGCTGCATAAAGTGGCACGAGGGTCCTAGTTTCCAATATTCAATAACATTTTACTCCTGGCTTGGCATACCATTGTTTAAAGTTAAAATTTAGTTTGCTGCAAATTATGGATGATGTGCATGGTCTCTCCTCTTCTTTCCTCTCCAGGTTATTCAGCAAGCTACACTGACTCGATATCATGATGCTTTGCAGCGTTGGGAGGAAGAGAAAGAGAGACAGCAAGTTGAATTCACCATCACAGACAAAAATCTTGACTGCCAAGGAGTTCTAATAGATAAGGTCCTTCCTCAAATTCAAAGTCATATTTTATGCCTGTGATGCCACAGTCTTCTTCACTATATTCCCCCTTTGCCTTGTTACAGGTACCTCTAGCAGCTCCAGTAAGAAAAGGGCCACCACTCAGGAAATACAAGGTGGTCCTATTATTTCTGTAAATATGATTTATTTATGGTTTATTTTATTAGGGACCAATACATCTGACATATATAAACTGAAAACAGCAATCCAATGTGCGTACCATAGTGTTTTTAGCAGTTGCTGATTTGCAACACCTGTCCCTATAAGGGCAAGAAATAAAACATTAAACCATTAAAACAGTGATGAAAAAAAAAAAAAGATAAGATAAAAGGAGGTAAAATGAGTATATCAAGATACAATGAAAAACATGTGACAGTAACTACGATAGACTAAACGAGAGGCCTGTCTTCGAGAGCATGGCTTCATTTTGACTGCCCCTTTTTATGTTGCTCTTTCTCTCCCCTCCAGACTCTTCCTCCTATCTGTGCCAGTAGTAGTTGTGAAACAGTGGGCACAATATGTACCAAGCTGACAAGAGCTGAGCAGCGGGCGCAGCGAGAAACAGCAAGAGTATGGAGGCGCCCTGAACCCCCCCAACCTGCTCTTCTGCATCTGCGGGTTACAGCACACTCCCATGGGCTTCAGGATTACCTCACATACCTCCCAGACCAGTTTAATAAGCATTATAGGTAACACATTGCACACTTTTTATATACGAATGTCCTTTATAGATACAATTTGTTCATACAAAAACTTACTTAAGATTTAGGAAATAAGTTGTGACTTCTATTAACCTTCCAGAGGAGCCTGATCTCCATTTTTTTATGTAGTAGCAGAAACGTTTTGCATCTGTGCTGTCTTCCTAAGATGCCTCCAGTCAGTCAAGCCTCAGCAACTTGAAACCACTTCTTCAAGCACACCCCTCCCTGCTAGGCTGCCTTCACCGACACATGGCCCTGAGAGAGACATCACCATGCACATACTCACCACTCTGCTCAGGTAACACTTTCACAGACACCCAGAGACATGCAGTAAAGACTTACATCCACACATCCACCTTGACCTACCCACTGGAGTGTACGTTCTTGCTTGGTATTGGATGGAATTTCAGGATTAGCTTTTGGTTGGATATAGAGTTAGGCTAAGAGCGCTGTAGCAAGAAAGGTATATTTATCATATGTGTGTATTTATGAGTCTCTCTCCCTTTCCAGGGACATACTTGATGAGCCAGTCTTCACCCAGTCTCTGATTACTTTGGCATCCAAGCCCATCACCTACCGGCTTCAAGAAACTAGTCCCTCTCACTGCTCCTCATCTCCATCCTCTCTCCCTCCACCTCCCTGTCCCACATCTTGTCACCCTACACCCCAACCTCCGGTTTTGTTGAGCAAGACAACGGCTGGACAGACAGAACAGCACAACACAATGGACAGTGAGGGGACTGCAGGATGTTTGGGAAACAGGCCCCAAACACAGAACACGCTGCACACTGAACATGCGCCTGCTGACATGAGTGAAGATGTTTTGCTGAACACCCTCCAGAACCTAATGATGGAAGCTGTCAGAGGAGAGCTTGTCCTCACAGTGCACCCCCGCACTGTTATGTTGCCACCTGTTTATACCAGGTGAACACAGACCCACACTGAATGCACACACACTAACAATACATCTGGCAGTGTTACCTTCTATATTTACAATGTTACACTAACTAGTTAACATGTTGTGTGTTGCTTTAGAACCAGGAGGACGTCCAAAGCCATAGCTGAGGAGGAGAGAGAACATTTGAAAAACAGAAAGGAAACACAAGTCTAACCAAGTCTCCCTCTACTGTTTTCATTAAAATCCTACTTATTGTCTGTCAGCTTCCCTCTTTTCCATGTTCACTTTGCCCTGACACACAACCTGTAGCTCTCCTGTATCCTGCCCAGTGCCGCCCATCCTTTTCCCTCATCCATCCCAACTGTTTTATTCACGTCTCTTCTTCCTAGTCTTGCAGCCTCCTTCCTCAAAGATTCCTCCATAAACATTTTATAAATGATGTTTCAGTTTTATTAACACATTATCAAATGTTTGGGGTATTAATAAAAGAGATTCCAACTTATCCTATGTTTTGTTGTTGACACTTATCAGTCGATTGGTTTGAATGGCAAGTTAATGAGAAACATGGAAACTGTGGCAATGATTGAAAATGGACCCACAGGTTACTAGACCAGAATGTACTGCATTGCATTTGTGTGACATTTTGCAAGACTGTTATACAACATCTAGGGCAGTATTACACTTTAAGAGTAAGACTTTTGCATGCTTGAGGAGTAAGATCAGTAACTGAACTTGAAGATGGCGGGAATGTTCTTGTTGTGAAGATACTGGACCTAAGTTCTCAGCTTGTCAAATTCAAAGTAAGGGATCTGGAAGAGAAAAAGAGCAAAGATCTTGTTGGGCATTTTACTGACAGCCAGCTTTTCCTTGGAAATATGTTGTTAATGACTTTTATGTTTCTTATAGTGGAGCTCTTTGAAAAAGTACAGTATAACAAATATGAAACTTGCAAATGTCATGCAGCTCACATGCTACTTTAAACAGGCCAGGGTTTGTTCACTTTCACAAGGTAAAAAATGTAAATGATTGGTGTGTCAATCTAATATTTATATTTTTGTATCTTTGGATAGAAAACCTAACTACACCCGCCACAGCACGGTGGGTCTTACCTTCTGTAAGTCACTTTTTGAGATAGAGGTATTAACATTGAGGTCACATTTCCGTCAATGTCCACAAAAATGTTAAAATCTTTGACAAGGTAGAATTTCTTTGTTGGTGTTTGATTGTTTAAGCAGCAAGTTTGTTTGTATAAGCAGCAAGCAGCAAAGGACACGACTGACCCTAGCTGAGATTCAGTTTAACTAGGAGTGTATCCTTTCTAAAACCTTCTCAGACAGGAAATACAGAAATACCTGATAAATTGACAGTGAGACCAGCTGTCTCTCTCCCTCTCTTCTCTCGCAGTAATCAATCAGCCTTAGGTATACAGCATAATCTCATTGACCAAATGCTCTCCAGCTTCTTAAACATCTGTCTGGGTCACTGAGAAGCAAAGTAGAGGTTAATTAGAACAGACTATTTTTATGTCATGCTGTTTTGCTAGTAATGGAGTATACTATGGTATTGATACCTGTAATCAGAACTTTTGGAGTGGGAAAATGAACAATTTTAAGGTCAAGGACTGTTCAGTTTAGTAAAAATATTGATAGGAGTACCCCTCAATTATTTCAATGCTTTACACTCTGCTCATTCCATATCATAGTCTTTTGAATTATATACTGTATTACAATATTATAAACATGCCTCACCTCTGGAGGTTTGTGTGCCTCTCAGCGTGGCATACAAATCAACCGCGGCCTCGAAGATTGGCTCAGAGCTGCACCTCATTTGCAGATAGTACTCCATGACGGTGCTGATTAGCTCTGGATCACACTTTTCCCAGCCTCCCTGACACACATAGCAAGGAACATCAGGATTAGCTTAAAAATGTTGCTCCCATCCACACATTTCTGTCACCAAACAGCCCTGTGACTAAAATCAGACAAGGCATGAAGAATGCAATTTATCCAGATAGGTTTACCGAAGCCCAGTTGGAGAAAATAAACCACACCTGGTAGGTGTTCCTCCATAGCAACCAGGAGTTCATTCTAAACCTATTAGTGTAAAGAATCAAATTACAGGGTGGCCCTTAAAGAGAAAAAAACATTCAAATATTTCCCTTAAGAGGCCTACAGCACAGAGCCCTAACAAGTGTGAAACGTGTCAAAGTGAAACCCAAAATCAAGAAGTGGGTGCAACAGGGACTGCTGTAAATCACCAATTTGACTAGCTTTCAGCCGGTGGACCAGCCTCTTTGTGTGTCTGTGCAAAGTGGACAGCAGCATGAGTGTCTGCTGATGGCTGACAATCGTAACAGAGGCAGTAGAGAGAAGACTCTTGACAGCCTCCCTGGGAGACCACATCCTCTTTCACAGCAGCACATATAGAGTCCAGGACCTCTGTCACCATGGCTGACTCTGCCACCTCACCCAGGTGCAGAGCTGTGCCAGGCCGATATCCCTGTTCAGTCTGAGGACCAGAGGGCTGTGGGCCTCCAAGCCAAATTCAACATATGCTCTGAGTAAAGTGGCAAGTCCCCCTGCCCTGTCACTGCTGGGGAAATCTTCCAGCCTGGAGCACAGCTCTTGGTTCACCTCCCTTCAAACCAAGACTGTTTGCTGCATAGCTGTGTGGTTTGGGCTGTACTGAGAGAGGTGCAGGGCTGGTGTGGCAGCTGTTTTTGTTGGCACGTGTCTGCCAAGCTGCTACACGACCAGTTTATCTTCTCTTTTCCCTGGCATGGGCACTAGGGTAAGGAGAGGTGCTCCACTCACCTGCTGGACCACTGCTGTATAAGACCGAAAGTACATATACTGGTTATGCACGGTTTTGCAAGTACAGTTTTACTGGCAAAATCCACATTGGAGCATCTGCCCACCAGACTGCAAAGAATTAGAGCATGATTTAGAGGAAAACAAGCCTAGGCATGCTGACAGACAAGGAAATGCAGGCGATTCACTTCATTGTTGTCTCTGTGAGGTAACAGCCCCTTCCTGTCTCAGAACACCATTTAGTTACTGTCAGTCAGTGCATCCCCATGCTTATACACACAGCGCTTAACTCTGTCAACTCAACTGACAGAGCTAAATAAAAATAGAAAGATAAGAGACTTTAAGACATTTCAACGTGTTACACAAGATAACTGTGAAAATAAAATGCAGCAGATTTGTCTTCTGTGGTTTTATATTTAGATATGAATGAAAGTTAAATTAAATCTCTGAATTGTAGACGATTTAATGTACCTATAGTGGGACAGGAGCGAGGCGCAGAAAGGGAAGACTGCAATCCAGATATGGCCACATAGTACCACACACCACATGGTTAATGTCACAACAGTGACCTCACTCTCCAAAAAGTGACTTAATGTAATGTAACAAATAAATAAATTAATCAATTAATGACTAAGAATAAAAATGTAAATGTCTTTAAAATATTTAATCAATCGAATTTCTGGAATATAACTCGAATAACTGGAATATTTACTTTCAGGTCAGTAAAAAAATATTATGTTAACTGTCTGCCCTGCTGGAGGAAAACACCTGCCGAAGCAGTTTTTTAAAATATGGCAACCCAAAAATTGTTCTTAATAATAATAGCATATTAATAAAGTACTAAGACATAGTCATAGTCATAGTTTGCCAATAAAAATACAGAGAGCCAGGCAGGTGTCGTGAGTGTCAGATTCAGCTTTAGAGTATGTGTACACATACAAAGAGCATAGAACTATAATGTTCATAAAAGTAAGTGAAATATATAAGTATTTATGTAAAGAAACAATGACCAACAACATTGTCAGCGTCTGTGTATTCCTGTGTCCTAGTGGAAGATCCTAGCCAGACAGTGATGGATGAACAGTATTTGTGTATGCGTTAGTAACCTGTAAACTTACAGTATCATTAGGTTATCACATCCATTACATTTCTCCTTGTACTTTCAACACCTTTCCAGCAAAACTGGATGCTGAACTGGACACTGAATACAGTGCAAAATAGCATGATGAAAGTTGTCAGACAGCGGGGATTTCTAATCAAAGTTATTGTCATCGTTTTGATGTTGTTTTGTTTTGGATTGCATTCATGGTATACAGTTATGGATATGTGTAATTCGAGAGCACAAATCAGTTAACCTTTAACATAAATTTGTTTTGTTCATCTGAGGCTTTTCAGTCCAATAAAATTAAACCACTAAAATGTGTTCATTGTATTTAAATTAATCACCTTTTCATTGACATAAAGGATTATTTATTTATTGAATGTGTAACTTATAATAATACTACTAAAAATGATAAGCTTTTTTATATAGCACTTATCAAAACAGAGAACAAAGTGCTTCACAAGAAATCACACATAAAATAAAAAAATAACCACATGGGTAATATAATATATATAATAGATACAGGGATGTAAAATACAGAATGAAAGGACAAGGATCACAATAGAGTATAGCAAACATGTTCTGCAAGACATAAGGAAAGATGAGACATGGAAACAAAAATAAAATTATAAAATGACAGGCAACAATAGCAAAATGACTGGCTGCTCAGAAAAAAATTGGGATATGCTTTCCAGTAAAAATGAGTTGTTAAAAGAGATTTAAAAGAAGAGTCAGACCCCACCAGCCTAATTTCCTCAGGCAAGTTGTTCCTGTGCCTAGGGATTTGTGTTATTTCCCTGTAAGAGTGAATCATAATTAACTTAGAAGCCAGTGTTCATCAACAGCTTTTATCAATTGCCACAAGATGGTGCTACATGCAAACAAACTGACTTGCCACATAGTTCCCATTGCCTCAAGCCACAGCTGAGCTTAATTTTATCCACATATAAGGGGAACAGGCACTTGGTAGGTATGTTACCGTAACAGCAGAGAATCTATATTCAACATGTGTATCCCAGTCAGACAGATCTCTGTCCAAAACAGAGCACTGTAAATGGAATCACAAAAGCTAGACATAGGGCTTCTTTCATTCATCAAACAAATGACAGAAAATCACAACTTTTTATTCAGCGACACACAATTTTTGCTCTGATAAGCACTGTGCCTGAATCGGTTCAAATGCAGAATTTGCTTTTATCCAGCAGTGCTTGCAGAACATGTATTTTTTTCTTGTGCTAATTATTATATATGTTGCGAATCGAGGTCATTCATTGAAGTGTGTCACTCTTTCTGAAATGGAGCTCTCTGTTCTTCAAACCCAGAAAGATTCCTGAGACCTAAAAGTCCTGACAACACATTATATTACATTTACTCATTTGGCAGACGCTTTTATCCAAAGCGACTTACATTTGAGGAACAATATACAAGCATGGAGTTGTGTATCATCTGCGTAGCAGTGGTAAGAGAAGCCGTGCAAGCGAATGATCAGCCCTAGTGAGGTGGTGTAAACTGAGAAGAGAAGGGGCCCTAGCACTGAGCCTTGGGGCACCCCTGTAGAATGGCAGTGGGAGGAAGATAATTGTCCTTGCCAGAAAACATTGTAGGAACGCCCCGAGAGGTAGGATTCGAACCACAGGAGTGCTTTGCCCAAAATGCCCATTGCTGAGAATGCGGATAGCGGGATCATGTGGTTGACTGTGTCAAAGGCAGCTGATAGGTCAAGCAGGATAAGAACCAAGGATTGGGCTGCAGCTTTAGTTGACCTGGCTTCTGTTACAGACGGAAGAGTCGTTTCAGTAGAGTGGCCACTCTTAAAACCAGACTGATATGGATCTAGGAGGTCATTCCGTGAGAGGAATTCTGAGACCTGTTTGAGGACTGCCCGATAGATTCTGATATTGGAATTTCAGAAGGTCAATATCCGGAATGTGCTTCTGTTAGAAAAGCTATGTGTGTGTGTTGAGTGCTCTTTGTTTATGTGTATGCATGTGTGTGGCTGGTGAGACACAGTGTAGTGTATGAAAGCTGATCCAAAAGTCATCTGCACCCCATATCTCCAAGACAATCTGTCTGTGTGTGTGTGTGTGTATGTGTGTGTGTTACCCATCTGGCTGGTTCCTCTCTATCTCTTTGCAACACCACAAGCCCTCTGGACACGGGTTGGACAAAGAAGAAAGACTAAAAAAGACCTGGAGCTTTCAAATGGTGAGCAGGGCAGACTAGATAAGATCTGTTATAATAAAGTTACTGTTCTGCCAGTAATGCTGATGAATCACACTGAAGAGTCACTCTGGCTGTGTGCCTCTACGTGTGTGTGTGCTGTGTGAGGGAAGTGGAAGAGTGAGTTAAAATTATGTCAACTTTCATTTCGTGAGAAAATACTTTTGTGTTACCGTAGTAAATCTTTAAATAAGCAGTGTCATTTCTTCAGATTCTTGAGCAAAATCAGACAATTTCATCATCATCAGTCATAATCATAACATAACAGTTTCACTAAGTACCTAATGTATGTTCAAATTTGTTGTGACAGCAATACACATATTTGAATTACCAACACTGGGCATGTAAAATAATATAAGAAAGACAAAAATAACTTCCTTGTGCTAGTGAGTGAAACTGGCAAAAGTGTAGGAAACTTACAAAATGTCATTAACACAGTGGAAACACAAACCAGTACACACATTTATCTATGTACACACAAACACACAGTGTATGGGAATAACATCACACCACACTTTGGCCAAATCTAATCTAATAATCAAAAGTTCAGCGGTGATGTTATCATTACTCACAAATGGATGTGACGCATTTGGAGAACATGTCTACTCTGTCCCTGTCTTGCCTGACTTATTATTGCTATTGAATTAAAAATAAACACAGTCCAAATGGTTTACCTGAGTGGGAAATTAGGAAAGTCTGGTAGTTTATCACATTGATCCTCAAGTGTTTTGAAACTTGACAGAAGATGTTAATTTGGTTATCTTGCCTCATGGCACCGGTGTTGTTGAAGCTTAACACTGGTCTATGTTAAGTTTCATTTCAAATAAAAAAAATCTAATAAATAAAAAACCTATTAGGTTTTCACACAGTCAGTACTTCCCATGTTCCCAACAGCTCTGATTCCGTTTCTAAAAAGGTTTATTCGCTGCTGAATGGGTTGGTGTCATAACCTGTAAAAACACTGAATGTATAAGTGCCATCTTGGGCAGATGTTCCTATTATTTTGTCCACCCCTACATATTCCTGAGAATGTTAATAAACCAATGGGCAGTTGGGGGAGAAGTATTCAGATCCTTTACTCAAGTAAAAAGTAGCAATACCACAGAAACACTTACCTTTAGAAACACTTACCAAAATACAATTACAAATAGAAATCATGCATTGACCAGCTTTACCAAGTATCTGCAAAATGTACTTAAATTTGAAATTAAAATTATTCATGATGAAGCAGAATGGCCACTGTCAGTCTTGCTGTGTGGAGACAGTGGACACGAGAGGGAGGTCATTTTTGTTACTTTTTACACTGTTGGGTAGTTCAATCTGTTACAGTGCATTATATTTTATTAACTGATAGCCTAATAGGGTTTGAATGTAAACCTTAAAGGTCCCATGTGTATTTTTGTAAACAAAGTTTTTGTTAACATTCAGTGTTACCAGTCACCAAAATGCATTGTGTTTATTCTTGAAGTCTTACAACTTGATTTTTTTAAACTTTAAGTTACAAGCTTGATATTTACGTCTTCCCTGCTTTTAATGGTACAATGCTGCATTTCAAAGCACATTCGTACCACCTGTAGATCAGTGGAAAAGCATGAATCCATTGGCAGAATGTCCTCATGTACAAACAACAAAGAAAACAAGGGCCCAGTCTTAAATATTTTGCTCCATAGTGCTTCTAGCAGTCAAAAACTTCATAGGGCACCTTTAATCTGCAGAGTAACTAGTAACTGTAGCTGTCAAATAATTTCCCTCTGAAAGGTAATGAAGTAAAAGTATACAGTATATTGAATAAATTACTCAAGCCAGTATCTCAAAGTTGTTGCCTAGTTAAGCACACTTTATGAGTAAAGGTAGTTAGTTACATTCCACCACTGCTGCTGGGTATCACTGTTAACTCTATGCTACGTGAAGAAAGCTCATGCATTTTTATGCAGCTTGAATTTATCTTGTAAATTTATCTTGTGAATTAAGAATGCAAAAGTGTTTCCAATCTTATGTTTTGAATTTGGCTTTTTCTTTATAGTTCTGCCTTCTTTAAAGCAATGAAACAATCCTCTAAAAAGAGTTTACAAGAAATGCATTTATAAAAGCAATCGAATAGAACTTTGCCAAACTTGAGGGGAAATACTTGAGGGCCAAGCACAGACACCATGTAGTTATATGTTTTCTCCTCTACTCACTGCCTGTGTACAAATATGGTACTGCAGGAGGGGATTATTTCAGAGATCCTTTGAACAGTTCACATTTCTCTGGCAATTCAAGTGATGTAAGTTAGACCTTATGGAGACCAGATCTGTACCTGGTTCTTTGGATCTTGGATCTGGAACAAGGTTTACTTTCATTACTTGCTGTAACAAGACCATAATTCTGCATAACCTCAGTTCCTTCCTCTCTGAAAACAGACTTTCTGCTTGTGGACATGTAAAATCATGTGGCAGCGGGAGGTATCAATATTTTATAATACAATCTCTCTCACACTTTCAGTGTGTGCCAGTTATGAATTTCATGAAGATGCCTTTCTCCTCTGGATTCCAGGGAAGACTGTGGTTTGTTTTAAGCAAGGTTAAAGCCCTCATGTGTTTCTGATTTAGATCTAATTCAAGTTGTCATATAAAATATTAGCTCCGATGGGATTTCTAATCATATTCGATCATAACCGCCCGGGAATGTGTTTTGTGGATTTTACAGTGTGGGCGAGGCTTTTTTCTATGGAAACAAAAGGGTGCACGTGTGGCACAGAGAAAGAAAGAAAGGAAAAAAGAGAAGGGGGGTGAAAGAGAATCACATCCAGAGATAGGTGGTGCATTCTGGCAGACAGTAGGAATCCATTTCACGCCCAGATGAAAGCAGTGTGAGAGGGGGAATGTGTGCGTAGCCTGTGTATGATAGGTGTGGCAGGACTGGGGTTAGGCCTGTTAGCTTTTCCTAGGTGGAGGAGGGAGGGAGGAAACACTTCATAACCCAGACCAACGCTCTTTCAGTTCAATCAGTGACAGGCCCTAGGGGAAAACACAAGTTATTGCAACTGATTGTTTATTTAGTATTTTTTTCCTGTAGCCTACAGATAAGTTCTCATACAAGATTGTCCAATACAGTATGACCCAGTACAGTATACTACAGTATTACAGTATATGATAAAGATCCTGTGACTTGTGTGACGTGAAAGTGGATTGGACATAGTTTTGTTGTGCATGAGGATACACTATCAGGATACAGATAGTTAAGGTCCTAAATTCACTTTGACATTTGATAAACATGACTAAAAGTCCATGCTAGCTGCTCCTGAGGCTGTACTCAGGCACAGTGGTGGTTTGAGCTATATGCAGACGCTAACATGGCAACTGGCTCACAGTGACAATGCTAACATGCTGATGTTTGGCAGGAATAACATTTACCACGTTCACCATGTTAGTTTAGCATGATAACATTTGCTAATTAGTGCTGAACGCTGAACACAAAGCTGAGTATGATTGTCATGGTTTTGTGAGTATTTTGTCATATGCAAAAGTATTGGACACATTCAAATTTGACCTTTTGATGGCACTAGAGCAAAATTCAGGGGATCACAAAGACTGTACCAGATTTCATTGCAATCCTTCTAATAGTTTTCAAGACATTTCACTCCCAAAAGTGTCTAAGATGGTATTAGAGTAAAAGTCAGGGGATCGCCAAATTTATCCCTGAGACCATGAATGTCTGTTCAAAATGTCATAGCAACACATTTAATAAATGTTGAAATGTTTCACTTTGGACCATGCTATGCTTTGAGATCAAGTCCAACTTTTGTTGTTTCACCCCTGACATTCTTCTCTTTCTCTTTCCCTTATACACACTGTCATACAGGCTATTTCACTCCTGTCATTTTTCTCTTCTACAACAAGAGGAGATGTTTATCTAACAGAACAAAAATGTTATAAGTTAAATGTAATGACTGAAAAATGCACTTTTGGCAAGCTTTAGTGAAGCTCCTGTATCTATCAGGGCGTTCTCCTTTACAACATTGAAGTCCCTACAGATGTATTATACATGCTGGAATGACATGTCACATATCTCCACTATGAGCTACGTGATTAAGATGAAACAGTCGGGGAATAAACAACTAAAGGGACTCCAGTTGATCACAAAGCTGTTTAAGGTCAACATGGCGTCATGTGAAGGGAGGGAGGGTAGAGAGACTGCATTTAAACCACTCTGGTTCCAGCTCCTGTGTTGGCTAGCATTTGCCCTGCTGAAGTGTCTTTGAGCAGGATACTGAACCTTCTGCTCTGAGAGATGTTGTTCTGAACAGGCAGAGAGGAGAAAGAGAAACAATAAATAGGCCACACTGATGATTTTAGCCCATTAGAGACAAATTGATGAAACTTTTCTGCCTAAGCATACCATACGCTTTTGGACTGCTTTAGTACTGAGCAGGCTGTTACCTAGGTTTCAACACAAATATAAATGAAAACGTTAGTTACAACTGGTGTGAAATTAGTCATTCATTCATTCATTCTGGACTTTTTTTAACTGTATGGACACTGCTGTTGCATGCACAGGCAATTTTGGTGTGATCATTTGGTGTGTTCAAGGAAACTTCAACATTTGATAGTCAGCTGCAGAATAACAATCCTTTTCATGCAAAATCCATATCCACATTGTTTGTCTTTCATTTAATGACAGAATAGAGTGTAAGTGAAATGCTTTTTGCTTTCAGTAGAACAGTGCATACAATCTACATAGTGAAAGTACTTGAGAAAGTCAGTGTAACTCAATGTCTCAGGCCAAGATTATAGTGGTGCAAGTATGGAGCTACACACAGACTTTGAACATTACAGATAATGTACAATATGAATCTACTGTATGTGGGCTGATAGCCATCTGGTTAGGGGCTGTGCAGTGTCTCCTCCCAGCAGGCAACCAAAGCTGTGAGCCAAGACCCCAGGCCCAACACCCTGCCGGACTTTGAAATCAGATCTTTATTGTCCATAAAGCCTTAGCCAAGTATGAAGAATCAGCCCTCCCTAACAAAACACACTCATCCAGCAGTGAAAGGGACAAGATGAGAGAGAAATTGGGGGTGTGTGAGACACAGATGAAATCAGGGAAGAAAGAGAGGCCGGTGGTTGAGAGATAGATGTGGAGAGAGAACTATGCCACAGTTATTTATAGGTCTTTGAGAGATAACTCAATTTTCAAAACTTTCTAATTTTGTTACGGCTGCTCCCAGTTCACATATCAATACAGCACCCTCTTTGGAGTTCAGCTTTCTTTGCTAGAACATCACAGTAGGCTTTGTTCTGTTTCAGCAATTGCATGGTCATTGTTCACCTTGTTTTGACCACATATGAAGTGAGATGAAGGAAGAAACATAATGATTTAAGTTTGAAATAAACTACACTAACAAACATATATATGGAGCAGGGGGTTGCTTTTAAGAATATTATTACTTTGAAAGATGGACTTTTGGAAGAGAAAATAGTAAAATACATTTAACTTTTCATTGTCTGTAAAGCAATAGAGAACTAAAGGAGCCTATACACACCTGGTGGAATAGCAGATACTGCTTACATCACTTCTGAAGAGTTTTGGAAACTAGAAAACAATAGGGTGGATTCAGAGAAACCTGATCACAAGATAACCAGATGCTGATTTTCCAGCGGGCACAAGTTTCCATAAATGAATTATGAGAAAAGGAAGTCTGTTCGTCTGAGACCAAATGCTCTCACAGAAATCAATGAGCTAGTGGTGACAAGATGCAAAAAGTCTCACATTTGAATTTATGGAGGACTGTGTTGCTCTGTGCTAACGGAGCAGAAGTTTAGACAGAATGAGGCATGTCTCAAAAAGACGAATTATGTAGTCAGCTGTACAAATATGTTGAATCGATTTATCATCATCTGACAATCCAATATTGCCATTAAGAGTTCTGCCCAGTGATTTGTGGCACTGCCTGCAAAGGCCTAATAAAAGAGGTAAAAAGGGAAAGCTACCTAGGTATAAATGGTATGGTGAAATCTGGACCGGTTGACAAATCTATTTCATGTCATCAAATAAATTGCCATATTGCCTAACCTTACATGGAACGGGTGGAGTGTCGTATGTTGTATGGAATGTAAAACCCTTTGAAAGAGAGTGATTTGAAGCTAAACATAAAATTGATGTGATTTTACATAAAGTCACAGTTTCACTCCATTATCAAGCTAACTTGGCTCGACTGGCCTCTAAGTCAAACTCTGTACTATATGCATACCATCTTCTTAATCCACATTATTTGGCATGCATTTTATAGGTTTTCTGTTGCTTTTAAGTCATCTGGATGTCACTATATGTAAGTTTATTTGATCCTTGGGGGCAAAACCCAACAACAAGCTATTGTTGCTAGCTACAATACCTTTTAGAATCAGAATCAGAATCAGCTTTATTTGCCAAGTATGTGTACACATACGAGGAATTTGAAGTTATGGCTATGTAAATGTATGTTTTGGTTGTTAGCGTACCATTTGGCGTCATCTTTCTGGTTTCTGAAGAGTAATTGTAAGGCTCAGCGTGGGTGGCTCCTGGCCATCTTGGCAGTGCCTGATTCTGGCTAATTCAAAAATGTCTGGTTGCAGACAACTAGCAACTAGCCACCTAGTGGCTTACCATCACCCTTAATTATACATAACTTTAGGCTGTAATATAATTTAAATAAGTGAGTTATATAAAAATGCTACCCCCTGTACAGTTATCAAGCACGGTGAAATTAGCTGTAAGTAATAGCTGTAAAGTTGCGCATTTTAACATGGGGGTTTATGGGGATTGACTTGCTTTTGGAGACAGCTTCAAGTGGCCATTTCAGGATCTGCAGTGTTTGACACTTCGTGTTTGCTTCATTTTTCAGCCCCTGAGGTTGCCGCTGGGCCATAACACCAAAACAAGGAGCTGAAAGATGCTATAACTGTGATAATAGTCTTTGGGTTCATCACTATGAGCGCCTATGAGCACCTCTCACAATACACACAGTAATTTGATCCATGTTAACGGGGCTATATGTAGTTTTAAGCAGCCACTAGCAGTGCGGTTTTCAGATTGCAAACTGGTGTGTGCTCGTACACGTGCTCCAACTCATGAGCGAGCATAATCAAACACAGAGACCGAAACTACGGGGGTCAGCTTCACGCAACATGCTGGAAACCCCCACTGCAATGTAACAGCTACCCTATAGCTCCCCTGTCCCTTTTCAGTAACTATTTCTGTATCTTTCACCAGAGGCTCAGCAGTGTTAGCACCAAGCGGGAAGCTTCTGGTCTGAAACGTGACTCCAATGCGGAAGTCCCTGAAACCTGCATTCTATTGAATGGCGAGCAGGGGGCGACTCTTCTGGTTGCAAAAAGAAGTCCAGTTCCATTAGAAACAATGGTAAAATGACCCTACTTCTCAGCTGATTTATTACCTCAGTAAACACTTTCCTGATGAGTTTATGGTCTCAGTCGCTAGTTTCATTGTCTTCTTCAATACAAAATGATGTTAATTTAGTAAATTATGGTCCCATTTATTTTAAAATAGACCAGAAAGCAGAGTATGTTTCAGGGCGGGATTTTCTATGATTGACAAGTCGTTATCATGGCGACTCGTGCCCACGGCACTGTGTAAATTTAACCAGTGCCGTTGAAAAAGCGTATTAGGAGTTGGCTCAAAAAGGAAATCGTTCAAACTTCAGGCTTCAAAACGGCAGTCCACAAACCAACGGGTAACGTCACGACGACTATGTATACTTCTTATACAGTCTATGGTTAGCACAGCTAAATGTATTGGGTGATAACGAAATGGTAAGTAAGCTAGACTGACTATTACAAATGAGATTGCTGCCAAATTTTATAACAGTTAGACAAGTAACTGTGGTGTTGTCCTGTGCCATTATGTTGCATTATCGTATATTATGTGGGTCAGTAAGTTACAGCAACTGAGACCGGTGAAGAAGCTGTGTACCTGAGTATTGGTAAAACAACAATAAATCTAAATTGAACTTATAAAGCAAAAGCAGCAGATATATACTAATGTTGGCTGCCCCTGACTTGCATCACTATAGGCTATTATAAACAAATAAACAAGACGCTCCACCTTTGCTATGTACTGTTACATAATTTCTTGCAGATTAAAATCAACACTTTGACATAATAAGTTTTCTTTGTTTGTTTTTAGCGGACTAAATCTCGTTAGCTGCGGAGAGAACATGCAGTCACAACCAGTGGATTTCCTGGAAAATCCGACCCGGAGTCTTCACATAGGATTAGGCATACTGGCTGTCAGAGGTAACCAGCCCATGTGAATTGTTTTTATGTGAGGTTACAACCCCTTCACACAGGAATAAAAAACAACATATAACCCCTTTCATATAAATCTAATAATTGGCAATCTCTGAATCTTCTCTAATTTTTCTGCAATTCAATGAGTCCATCACTCAAGGTACCTGAATGCAAATGTCAGGATGATGCACATAATTTGTAACCTCCACATGGCCAACTCTGCCTATCAAACAGCAGGAAGCACTCACCATCTTTCATGGTTATAACTTGAAAGTTATCTAAATCTTCCTCATCACTGCCTTCCACCTGACATGATGTGAATGCTGCATTAGACATAATCTCTTTGGAATGAAACATAGCGTACGTTATTAGGAGAAAACTCTTTCTACTGAACAAACCCAATGGAAAACTCAACCTGAAGGACATCAGATGCTTCTCTTTCACTTAGAAAAATAGAAGGAGACATTGGGACAAAGCCTTTTTTGTCAATGCAGTGGAAGCGCATAAGAGAAAAGTAACCATTTCTAAAGACCAGTGCCCACATGTGGGTGTACATATTGAAAGTCAAAATCTAAGGCAGTTAGGTGATCAAACATTTTACAGACCATAGGCAGTCCAGGACTCCTTGAGTGGGCTAACAGAGACTTTCGTCATATTAAAGCATCCCATAAGGATAGGCGAACTTGTGAAGATAATGTTTCTTCTTTCTTTTTTCGCTGGACCGCAGCAAAGTGGGGATATCCCGATAAATGTGAAAGTCTGTCCCTGACTTACTGAGTCTGGACTGAACAGTCCTGAATTACATCCTCTGGAGACTTTTAAGATTTGTTTATGCTCACTTTAGACACCATGCTGTGGGCCTCTGCACATAAGCATTGCAGCGTTCTCCAAAATGCCATGGGGCATACAAACAAAACATTTTGTGAAGAAGCAAGAAGTCAACAAGTGTTACAAGAAGAACACCATAAACCAAACTGCACCCTCTGCCGTACAGCTCCTCAATAAACAGGAGGAATTGAAATGAACTATAAACTCTTATCTATTCATACTGTTATTGAATGTAAAGAGAAAGGTCAGGTATATGGAATAACAAATGTTTTCTAATGAAATGAAGTTTGAATATATTGAAAAATATTGATAGTATAAATGAATTAATTAGCCTAATTTACATCTTAATTTAATATTTAATTTAATATTTGATATTTGCTTTTAACAGTGTTTGGCAGTCATGTTTTCAGGTGTGTTGTAATGAACATGTTCTACAGATGCACTTTTGTATGAACAAAGGTGAAAGAAAAAAACAACACCCAAAAAAACAACGTCTAGAGGATTAGTGCTCTAGACTAGGCGCCCACTTCCTACACGGGGCGGTTAACGCAAGAGACACGATGAAGGCACTATGCAGTAGGTGTTTGATAGTATGTCCAAGCACATCAGTGTGTCCAAGCACATCATGTGGCATTTTCATTCATATAGGTGTAGTGAGCTGAGAGCAAACTGGGTGAAAAGATACAGCCTCACAAATGTTCAGCTGTCATATAGCTACTGTGAATGGCCTCATCCATTCCAGAGTTTAAAGAGAAAGTTCCCTTTTTTAAACTGCTGTAAAGGGTCAGGACCTGTTATGATCAGTGGCACGCTTATGTGTGGATACATTGATGTGTGAAAGGTTTTTGTTTATACCTTTCTATAGCCAGCCATCCACACTGAAAAGGCAAACTTTGTGCATGCAATATAAAACAACTGAATCTTCTCTCACCATTTGATATACTGAGTTGAATGGATATACTGAATTAATATTTATCACCACTTACTCCACCTGATCTTTTGAGTAAAGTACCAGACTATCAGCTCAGACTCCCTCAATTTTCATGTTTTCAATAGATTTTCTTATTTACATCTTTCAACTTGTGTTGCCAGAGTTTGAAATAAGGACTGAAGGTCATAAATGCTTCCTGCTAACCAAGGCTTATGGTAGTGTCTGGACGTCTGCATTACAGTAAGACCCTTAAACATTGTCAATAAACAGAAAGAGACAAATACATCAAGTGACAACCAAGCAAACTAAGAAAAAGTTAGATGAATTCGACTGTTAGATCAAATTGACTTGATAACATCGCTCCAAAGTAAACACACTTCGGCCAGGGAAATTAATGGAAGTTATAGAAAATGCAACATCCATCCATCGTCAACCACTTATCCTGCGTACAGGGTCGCTGGAGCCAATCCCAGTTTACATCGGGCGAAAGATAGGGTACACTCTGGACAGGTCGCCAGTCCATTGCAAGGCACACATAGACAAACAACCACTCACACTCACATCCACACCTAAGGACAATTTTTGAGACACCAATTAACCTAGCCTGCATGCCTTTGGATGGTGGGAGGAAGCAACCAGAGAGAACCCACGTGGACACAGGGAGAACATGCAAACTCCACACAGAAAGGCCGGGGCAACCGATGTAAAGCACCAGATCAAGCAAAAACTCAATTGTGTTTTCAGTGGATTTGTTTCAAGTTCTTTCAACCTTTGCATATGGAAGTGACACAAAAATAACTGCAACTACTGGTCAGACTCCATATTATGAAGACTATGGGCAAACATTATCCTTTAGCTGTTCCACTTTGAGTAAAACATGACTTGATTTTTTACTCTAATACTTAGAAGTGAGACTTTACATTGTCAGCCTAACGTTAGGTACATTAGTTAGAGTTGACTTGAGTGAAGGCATGTCATTGACCAGAGTTACAGCCATGGCTGAGATTTGTGCATAAGTGAATGGAACAGAGGCCCCTGTGAAAGACATTGGTACTTGACTGGGTGAGTTTAACTTGTGTTACACTTGTGATTGATTGCATCACCGCAGTGGAACGAAGTCGGGTGTCAGTGCTTTTATGGGCGACTACAGTACAGTGGTGTTGAATTTCAATGGATATGCCCTTGGCCAGATATGCGATGATACTACCCCCCCCCCCCCCCCCCCCCCCCCCCCCCCCCCACACACACACACACACATTTAGAACAAAAATAATTCCTCTTGTTAAACTTTGGCTTATTAAGTCTACAAAAAAGTAATAATAATACAAAAAAAATATCAGTTTTCTCTTTTTATGTGATCTTTTCAATTTTAGCCCCCAAAAGAGAAAGAACAAAATGCCACCCAGATAGCTTCATACATGCCAATCGGTTGGCACAGATATCAGAAAGGTACAACCACACCTGTGCTGACATCACCTCGTTCCATAAGCTCTGATTTCGGGTCCACCGTAAACACAATGTAGGCTATGACAGTTCACTGTATGCGTGTGATTGTGTGTGCGTGTGTGTGTGTGTGTGTGTGTGTGTGTGTTTACCACCGTTTTGCTCTCAGTCGGGTCCTCCCAAAACTAATTGCAGTTTCTCTCTCTCTCCCTCTCTGAGTGACTGACAGCGAGGATTTCGCTTCGCCCCGAGCGACGTCACACCAAGGTGGAAGAAGTCGAGCGCATTTTTCCATCCGTTTATTACCCAAGGAAAACTCACCGACAGTGGCACACAGACGCTTCTACCTGTAGCCGGTGCGCACCGAAGAAAAGAGAACGGCGAACATACAGCAGCACCAACGAAAATATATTTTAATTTGTTAGAGAGGCAGCAAAGCTCTGTCTTTGACATCATCATTTCATTGGTTTAAATATCACCCAAAGTGGCGAGACTCCGAGTGTCCTCACAACTAGAGCTGTTTCGCGCGCTGTTTCGCAGCCAGAGGACCTCACTGCTTGAAGTCGTTCCTCCTCAGACAGTTTTGAAAGCGTGTAATGTGCTGCGACAGAGCAGAACGACAATGAAGAGGTTAACCACACCTTTCAAAGCGGACATCTCCTCAGTAGCCTCTTGACCAACTTTGTTGCGCATTAAGATGCGCCCGACAGAAGAGGAGTTGGATGATGCACTTTTTGCACTCTCGTTGACAGACAGTTTCCAGTGAGCTTTTGCTGAGTGCACCGTCAGAAATTAAGGGCCTCCTATGTATTTAAGAAATAATCCAACTCGGTATTGGCTGAGCTCATCAATACTTTAAACTTTACTGGGATTCCTTGAGGATTTGCTGCGTTCACCATGACTGTTCGTCTATCACGCATCCAACTGGCCCTGTTCTTTATCTTGCTCTGTCCGGTCAATATCATCGGACTCTGGTGGTAAGTGCTCTTTATTTACCACGTGTTTTACGTTTGTCTGTCTCGTGTCACCCTGGGATCTAAATGATCTCACCTGACTTAGTTTTATTTTATTATTTCTATACACAAACATGGGGCATAATCACGTTGTCTGTATTTATACACAGCACCATCACTCAACATTGGCTTACCGTTTTTTTTACCTAAATACTCAGGATAGTCTGGGAATCATCTCTTTTGGAGTCTGGTCCAAATACAAAAAATGATCACAGTTACAATAGCAGGATGAAAAAACAGATATAAAGCAATTCAGATATCCAAATGGATCAGATAGCAGCAGCAGTAATAATTAATATGCATGTTGCCTATATGTAAGAAGTATCTACTGTATGTTTAATAGTGTTTCCCAAAATAAAATCAATTATTCATTTAGTTCTTATACCTTTTATGATTGTCAATAATCTTTAATGTTCTAATAACCTAGAGATAATGAAAAAAAAATCTATTTTGACTAGAGGGTGAAACTGGGAAATATGCATCCTCAGGGTGAAGGACAAAGAGACAGAAACAGAGTGAGAGAGGTGTCTGCTGTTCATTGCCTGAAGTAATACATGGAGGAGAGAGGAGAGGGAGATTGGTGGAGGTAGTACATGTGTTTGTAGGTGTGTGTGTGTGTGAAGCAGGGGTTCAGAGTCAGGAATGTCAGGTGGCCCTCTAGGCGCTGTGGATATGTCATCATAAAACAATCCATACAGGCTCAGCTCTGCAAGGTGTGTGACAGTCCGACAGACAGACCCTGCAGATCTGCTGATAACATATTTTCTAACCATGTGGGTCTCTGTCTGTCTGTCTGTGTAGTGATTTGGTTGTCTTGCATGCAGTGTTTCATTAGACAACATCCAATATTTCTGTATATCTTTCCAGCTCTCTCTTTAACACACACACACACACACTTCTGCGAAGCAGCAGTGTTTGAATGTGAAGCTTTGTGATTCCTCCCACTGTTCATTCACAGCCCAGTCAAGGTCAATGTGGGTTGTGGTGTCGTCACAGAGGCTGTGTAAGTCTACTGAATGTCCTTGTATGACTGGCAGATGGACTGGCTGCTTTAGAGTACGTGTCTCCCCAACCAACTTTTCCATCATTTTGTCACTTCACATGCGATCACTATGATTCACCTCTATGGATTTATTAGGGTTACTGAGAATGACCATCGTTAGGAAAAATGAATAGTTTCCATCAGTATCTACAGAAGTTATTGGACATGGAATGGAAAAAGCTGCTCCCCCCTGCCTTTGTTAAATTACTGATTTGAAGGACCTCTCCTATTGTTGTAAATGTGGGAATAACATTATGTACTGATGGGCCAGCAGGATGATTTACATGTCTAAACAACATCAGCAACTGCATCCACGTTTACACCTGATCAGTCCAAAATTGGCTAATCTGTTCTTTGCCCTTCTTTTGGTTGACAAACTACAAGAGTACATCATAGCCGAGTGGCTGGTTGCTCTGCTCAGTCTTTGCTTGCTAAGCCTTTGTCCTATCTGCCCCATGCTCTCTTTCATCAATGTTAGTGTGTCTTTACTTTTCTGTTTTTTACATATTATTCTGTTATTTCTGTCAGTCAACTGAGCAAGCATGAAACAGTAATTGGATCTTGGCTAAAAAACCTACCTGGGCAAACAGAAACTCCTATGCTGCGGCGCTGATCAAATCACTTGTTTATAATCGCAAAGATATCTGACAAAATCAACATGAACCCTGGTTAGTGACATTATGTGTACTGTTTGATCTGCAATATTGACGTTTAAAACAATTTTACTGCTTTTGTGAGAGCTCTCTCCATGCTAAAATGCCAGACTTTTAAAAGAAAAGCTCTGTTTTCGGGGTCTGAAAAACAATTGTGGCTCAGTGTGGTTGAAGGGCATAACAGAGAGAAAACAATGTGTTTGAAATGTGTGAAAATGTGAAATTTAGTCGCCATAGTATTGACAAAGACCAGACACTTTTAGCCAGAGGGGTAATGGTCCATGGTTGAACTCTGCTGTGACCCAGCTGTGGAGGGAAAGAGGGAAAAACAATGTCCCTACAGGGGTCAGTAATTTACATTGCCTTCAAACACTTGGCTTAATCTGGAAAGATCCTGTCATCTACCAGGCCTGAATCCAATTAAAAAAGACGGAGAATTCAAAAAATGCAGTCATGACAAGATACATACCATGTAAAATTAATATTCTGTACATATTAAACTTTTACAGATCATTATACCATTATTACCAAGCAAACCATCATTTCATTTTCCATTCACATAGGCATTGTTGTCTGTTTTGTAAAGCGTTCGAAGCGAGGAAAGAACAAGTAACAAGAAATAAAATGCCAGTGATACATCATAATTTATTGAGCTGAATTGGTAAGAGAGAGAACAAAGCTCTGACTAAGTAGTGTTCAATGTCAGCATTCTACTGGCAGCACGTTCTACAGGACTCGGGACGTTTATTTTATATAATGCTGCAGTGGATTAAGGGAATCAACACTAAGAAATCAGCTACTTCCTTTTTATCCCCACTGACATACGTTGTCATCTTCTTTCACTCCCTCACTTGTTCTTTGGCACACATACACACTCGCTCACAGAGACACACGCGTGCACAAAGTCGTGCACAGATTCACACACACACACACACACACAGACACACACAGTGGCCGACTGTGGTGCATCTAGGGTGAAGCCACACCTGTGGGTCGCTCCGCAGTCTGCCAGGACAATGATGCTCTCTGTTGAAAGCTGCTGGACAGGCCATCATACATCTCTCTTTCTCTGTCTCATGCTCGCTCCTCTTCAATGTCTCTATCTCTGTATGTCTTTAGCCATACTTGTCTTTTGAAGGAAAATACCTGTCACACAGATAGCTTGTCGCTGAAGGAAAAGAGAGAGAGTGAGAGAGATGAAATACGGGGAGATAGCTGTCCTTTCAGAGCCTCTGCTGATTAGAGCACTCTAATCATTTGGCCTGAGAGCAGAGAGCACAGCTCAGAGACTCAGAGGAGTTAGGAATGCCTTTGCTCTCTTATACTGGTTTTGACTGCTGTGCTTAGCAGGGCCAACTTTGCATGATGTGCGTGTGTGTGTGTGTGTCACATCCCCAGTTTGGCAGACAGCCCGCCTGGAACGTGCCACAAGCCTACAGGTGCACACATTGCATTTGTGTGTGTATGTGTGTGTATGTGTGTGTGTGTGTTTCAGCTTTCTCTTTTATGTGTTTATGTGTTTGTCAGTTCAGATATAGCTCCAACCGGTGGACCTGCTTAATCTGTTTAACATGCACACAGCAATGTACAAATGCACTCATTCAACCATATATTTGCAAGGAGCATATGTGCACATACACACACACAAACAGAGACTATAGTCAGAACCGCCATCATCAACAGAGGAGAGTTTCATTGTAACAGATCTTATCTTGTCCACTCCAGGTCTGAAAAGCTAGATGTCTAATCAGGACCAGAGAGATGGGTACAGATAAAGATTAAACGACGATGTGGGTTTGGCATCGGTTTGAGAAGTGAATTAAACGTGTTTATGTGTGTATCTGCGCTTTTGTGCATGCATGCAATTTTGTGTCTTTGTGGGTATACATACTTATATTCCAGCGTCAGATATACTGTATGTAGGGCCGAGGGTAAAATAATGTTCCAAGAAATGTCAAAATGCCTCCATGTAATTCAATGAAGAGGGGCAAAAATAGTTCTCACAGTTTTGGAGTTGGCAGAAGCAAGCTTGAAATATAAATGAAACATTGCAAGCTAACGTAGCGTTATAACATAACGTAGGAGTCTCTGTTGTGTGGAGTTTTGAGTCCCTTCCTGTAATTTATTGCTGTTGATTTTACTGTTACATTTTACTGTTTTTATCACATTTTTCTGATCTGTTCTCATTTGTCATACAACCTGAAATGATTAACATGCAAGGTTCCAATCAAATAGCAGGCCATTCTGAAGGTCTGTGATTAGACTTAGCAGAAGTTGTTTCTTGTATTTACTTCAAACCTCTGGGGGGTTTTTTTTGGAAAACAAAACACTTTGCTAACGTCTGTGGCCACTGGCATTTTGTTGTAAAAATAACAACATATAAAATGTCAAATTCTGTCTCAAACATACACTGCTCAAAAAAATAAAGGGAACACTTAAACAACACAATGTAACTCCAAGTCAATCACACTCCTGTGAAATCAAACTGTCCACTTAGGAAGCAACACTGATTGACAATCAATTTCACATGCTGTTGTGCAAATGGAATAGACAACAGGTGGAAATTATAGGCAATTAGCAAGACACCCCCAATAAAGGAGTGGTTCTGCAGGTGGTGACCACAGACCACTTATCAGTTCCTTTGCTTCCTGGCTGATGTTTTGGTCACTTTTGAATGCTGGCGGTGCTTTCACTCTAGTGGTAGCATGAGACGGAGTCTACAACCCACACAAGTGGCTCAGGTAGTGCAGCTCATCCAGGATGGCACATCAATGCGAGCTGTGGCAAGAAGGTTTGCTGTGTCTGTCAGCGTAGTGT
>NC_060156.1:5941049-6034020 GCF_021292245.1 Micropterus dolomieu | reverse complement strand
GGAGGAGGCCGTAGGAGGGCAACGACCCAGCAGCAGGACCGCTACCTCCGCCTTTGTGCAAGGAGGAGCAGGAGGAGCACTGCCAGAGCCCTGCAAAATGACCTCCAGCAGGCCACAAATGTGCATGTGTCTGCTCAAACGGTCAGAAACAGACTCCATGAGGGTGGTATGAGGGCCCGACGTCCACAGGTGGGGGTTGTGCTTACAGCCCAACACCATGCAGGACATCATGTCTCGCTCCATCCACCAACGCCACGTTGCACCACAGACTGTCCAGGAGTTGGCGGATGCTTTAGACCAGGTCTGGGAGGGGATCCCTCAGGAGACCATCCGCCACCTCATCAGGAGCATGCCCAGGCGTTGTAGGGAGGTCATACAGGCACGTGGAGGCCACACACACTACTGAGCCTCATTTTGACTTGTTTTAAGGACATTACATCACAGTTGGATCGGCCTGTAGTGTGGTTTTCCACAAGCCAGTAATATTAAGTTGGTTTTCATCAATACCTGGAAACGTCTACACATTCTATGGAAATAAATGATACCGTCACCTTTACAAATATTTATGCCACTTGATTTCCTAGCATCTCTGTTTCAGTAGCTAACATAACAAAGAAAAACTACCGCAGATTGTCTAACTTGCAAAAAATAACATTAAAAAAAACAGACTCTCCTGTCCCCCTCCGATGCACATGTCTCTCGTTATTGATATTACTGTTCTGAACAGTAGCTAACATACCACAGCTCTCTTGAGGTGCTTGCTAACGTCATTTATTCATATTGAAAATAATATAAAGAAATGACTAAAACAAAGTAAGTGTTCGTATGAACCCCTTTTTATTTGCTATTAGTTAATTACAGTTCTATATAAAATGCATGTTACTGCTCTCAGTCACACTTGCCCCTTTAGATGCCCAAAAAGTACCAGTCTTCATATCAATTTAGCATTCCTGCTCTTCATATATTCCATAGCTATTGCTGAGCCCCACATCCACGCACCTTTCTGAATATATCTATTTTTGGACAGTTTGTATCTTTTGGCTGTCAGTTCTTTTGGGTGTGCCCCTGAACCAAGTTGGTGCGGTCAAACAAACTTGTGGATGTTTTTCTTATGTGAAATTAGTTTGGTGTTGTTAGTTTCCCCTTGGTCACACTTTATTGCTACAATTTAAATTGGGTGCATTACATTATGAGTGCTTACCTTGTTTTACATCAGCAAAAATAACATGATCAGGCATGTCTAAAAGTAATTGACATGCCCCAGACTGCAGGGTCAGGAAAACAGGAAAGCAATTCCTGGGGCCACACTAACTCTCTCACACTGTCCATACGCTGGCAAGGTGCTGAATTTGTTCCCATCAATATTTCACCTTGTCTGTTTGGGACAGCAGACAGATGTGTTTAGATTTCCATCTCTATTTTATTTATCACCTTATCAATGCTTTATCTTTTTGTATCTAATTCTGTTTCCCCACCATCTCTTTCTATCTCTAGACACCCTCTCTCTAACTGTCTCTCTTTGACCTTTTTTCTTTTTCTCTCTCACTCTGGCGTCTCAGACTAGCGCTTGTCGTGACTGTCTTCATCTCCAGCATACTTGAGGGATTAAGGAGGGATAAAATTCACTCATTCGTGGGCGGACTGAAAAAAAAGAAGGGCCCTGTACAGTACAGCACTTTATCTATAGTGCCGTGAGTTCCTTAATGAAACCTGAGGTCGCTCTGAGCACCAATGTTTAATCTCTTTCTGACCCACCTCTGGGCCACACTGAACACTGAATAAGGCATCTACTTAAGTATCTTCATTTGAAACCACAGATTTTTTATGCCAATTTATGGCTATGTAATGAAAGACAGTCCATCAAAGCCTTTTTGTAAACATATGGAACTGAAATTCTTATTTAGATTTTTCAAGCAGAGCAAGGTAAGGGTTTTGTTTTGGATCGGACCGGCTGTTAAGTTGCTGCAGGTGGCAGCAGCATTGATATTCCTACAGTAAGTGCTTTTGATTTGGTTATTTTTATTACTTTGTCTTGTTTTATACATCATTGTATGAACTCCTGTCACTGTTTTGGGACTTTATCATCATGAAGAACTATTCATGCGAGACAATGTTTCCTTCAAGCCCCTATAATATCAATGACTACACGTCTTAGTTTGTGTTTTGCAGTTATCTTTTCAGGAGCTATATTATAAACGAACAGTGCCACTTTGCATAGACAGGGTTTGATTACTCTCTGACTTTGTAGTTCCTCTGTACACATGCTTTTATCTCTGCGCATGCCTGCAGAGTAGCAAATGCGTCTGCTTTGATAAATGTGCTTGTGTGTACTGTATATGCAGGGTTTTGTGTGCAAAGTGCATTTGTGTGTGTATGCATCCACTTGAAGTGTCCCATTATGACTATTTGAGCTTTAAGAGCGTCCCTTCATCGAGGCTGCAGAAGGCCACGGAGCAGGTGACAGCCTTAAGATATTTATAGTAGGACTTGGGTCAGGCCAACAGTATCTTTCTCCACAACAGCATTTCTAACCCTAACCAAAAAGATCAAAGAAAAAAGACACACTTCTCCATGGAAACCAAACAATACAGCTGAAGAGTAGACAATACTGCATGTGACATGCATGAATAACATATTTTGATGTCTTTAGTAATGTCCACTGTGCACGATGAAGACACATTAACCTGCTTAAGCCACTCTAGTTCTGATAAATTTATTAAAGAAAATTCTGCTTTTCTGCGGACCTGCCACATGCACTTTCAGAGTGTGCAATTAAGTATTCCCGTATTCTATTCAACTTCGCAGGGATGCACACTTTTATATACCGATCTCCAAACAAGGGCAAGAATGCTGGCTGCATACAGTCATCCTGTTATCCAATTAATGCACCCCATTTTTGGGTATATCACTAGCAATGCGCTTTTCCACCTCAGTTCCCTCCACTTTCCGATTCAGACTACATTCCCATTCTCTTACCATCATGCCGTGTTTCTAAATTTATATGTAAGATAGTCCAGTGGGGATTATCAAAACAGCCTTCATCCATAATGAAGGGAGGATTTCATCCTACTGTGTGAAAAGGTTCTCACAATTTTATTTTGATGTACCTACTTTAATCTGTACTGATATCTGTTTTAATTGTTAAGACTCATAGTGTCTCTCAACTCTGTCACTTGACTTAAACAAAGGTCAGCAAAGTGATTAGCCTCCAACCAGTTTTAAGTCCTGCCTTTCTCTACTTTGCCGTATTTGCTTTTGGGCAAAAAGATCTCCTAAAGAAACTTTTCTCTTGTTGTCAAAGCCCTCTAACTGTCTCTGTTTTTTGCTTCTAGGACTCCATCCAAACTTCATCCAGTACATTCACTAGTTTTACAACTCTACACCTCCCATTGTAAAAAACCAGGCTGGCTATTGTAAGCTGCTGACAGAGCTGGCTTCCCAGCACTGCTCCTGGCACATGCTCACACAAACACACACAAGAAAATACAATTATATTTCTCACATCCATAAAAATCTACACATACTGTATAGAAATACATTTGTGTGAGTGTACATCAGTTAAATTTTCTCTCTCTTTCTCTCCCTCCCCTCCACACACACACACACACACACACACACACACACACACACAGAGCCTGATAGTGGTAGGTAGATAATGAGTGGTTGTTGAGGGGGAGTGTGTACCTGCTAATTTAGACAACAGTGTCTGTATAATTTTATCTGTACGACTACCACACACACACTTGAGGAGAACACACACACACACAGTATACACAGAACACCTGTATTGAAAATACAGCATTGTTTCCATAGTGATGTTGTCAATACACTCTTAATAATCATAGAAGGAATGCAACAGTGGGTGTCCCTGGAGCGTGCACACATATATGTGTGTGTGTGTCCCTGTAGACAGGGCATGCATTCTTTGTATTCTTAGGTGCCAATGCAATTATTATATTCTACTATAATTTTAAGGTTTTGACTTCATACATCATGGTTCATACTATGGGATAGGAGGTACATCTGCTGCCCCTAAACTTCATGCATGTTGAATTATTAGAATAGATTACAAGAAAACCATGACTGCAATCCATGCTGTCTGCCATTATTATATGTTTGTGGTATGTATGGTGGATAACAGTATTTGGTCAATTTGTCTGTGGATCTTCCCTTCCATGATGTTATTGGTTAAGAGGCTGACATGTTAGAGTTACCTTGAATAGGGATTTCATTTGATCACATGTTGACATGTTGTCATATAAATAGCTTTATTAAAATAAAAAAGGGAAGGGAAGTTTTCAAAAACACAGGGACTGAGCGTGAATGAATGAGCACGCATGCGTGTATGTGCGTGTGCAAATCTCTTGCTCGGTATCAGACCGCCAGGAGAAGGGATTGGCAAGAACATTTGTTCTGCTTCTTAAAACAAACTCTCGAAGCAGATGAATGATATCAGGTGGTGCGATTAACAGGGACAAGGCTGAATGAAAACCTATGAGGTAGTCTTTTGCTAACTCTTGCTCCTTTGTTTCTCACTCTCTCTGTCATGCATACCCTTCTGACTGCCATTTCATGGTAAAACCTGACGTTATGGCTCACATCTGCTACAGAAGAGTCAAGAGAAATCACTAAAATGAAGGGGGGGGCATGAGAATAGAATCTGAAATTACTTAAAGTTAACAGCATATAGGGGATGATTGGGGGACAGCTAAGGCAAGGAGAGGAAGAAAATAATGTAACTCAAGTCATCTCTTAAAGCCACTTTGCTGTTATGCCACTGAAGTGGCCACAGACGCTGGCAGTGCTACCAAGTGGTGGAGCCAAGCCCCTCCTTCCCATTAAGACTTAGAATAAACTATTTATCTTTATTATATACACTCATCTGTCAAAGCTATTGATGAGGTGCAGGGTCCGTGTTCATCAAATATAAGATGTATGTATATACATATTTTAATGTTTTAAATATTTGAACTACGTGAGGCATGCTTGATTTAGTTTGTCAAACATTTAAACATAATTTTTTAAGTAATATATGGATTAAATCTGAGAATTTTGTTGCTGATTCGAGGGATATGTGTGGTTTAAGTGGTGAAGTTCTTAAAAGCTACAAAACCTCCAGGGAAGCTGTATCATCAGGAAATCTAGAAAGTCTGCCTTCTGGTTTACCAAAATCAACTTAGCATTAAGATCAACTGTAAACGGCCTGTCTGTTAAGAGACTTCCAACTGTTTCACTTCCAACTTTGTGAGGACCACACACTACTCCCAAGTGCAGTCCAAGTGCAAAATACAGAATCTGACGTCAGAGCTAAGATGTCGCTGGGAAACTTTGTGCTCTGTTGTCTCCCACATGCCTATTCAAGAGGCACATTGTCGCCACAGCTGAGGAGTGGTGGGTAGAGTTGGCAGGCTTAGTAGCCACAGAAAAAACTTCCATTTGGTTTGTGGCTTCTGATGAGTGCAGCCACATTGTTACACACACTGTGTAATTAAGTTAACAGGTGTTGGTCACCAAACAGAACAGGAAGGGAGTTCTGTATTGTTGTTGTTGATTACTGTGAGATTGTTCTCTTCTCAATTCTAACATTGTTTACATTTTTCTAGGGCGGTCGGCAGTCCGCTGGTGATGGACCCCAACAGCATTTGCAGGAAGGCGAAGCGTCTGGCGGGGAAGCAGGCTGAGCTGTGCCAGACTCAGCCAGAGATTGTCAGTGAGGTGGCCAAAGGAGCCAGGCTGGGCATCAGGGAGTGCCAGTACCAATTCAGGTACCGCCGGTGGAACTGCACTAGCCACAACAAGTACTTTGGCAAAATACTGCAGCAAGGTGAGTGAGTGAGGAATGGGATAAAATGTGTTTTGCTTGTAGATACCTACCTACTATTTATACCTGCTTAAAGCAATAGTTTGTTTGGGAAATATACATATTTTGATCTTGCCGAGAGTTAGAGGAGAAGACACTCTCGAGTCTCAATGCTATCTTCTTTACCTAGACTGGAATCAAGGGAAAACAGCTAGCCTTACTCAGTGCAAAGGTAACAAATAGGGGTGTTCAATTTTGGCTGAGCCAAGTCAAGTTTGCATTTCCATTATCAGCTTAAACACCCCGAACTGTGTGGTGCAAACATTTTTATTTGTGCTTTAGAACATAACTGCCATGAAACTATCAGGAAATAACGTTTTATTTCTCTGATTCACTACTTTTTCCTACTCATTCTGCCAAGACACACAGGTAGCCCTGTTGTAACGGAGATGCAAATCCCTGCCGCACTGGCCTGACACACCCGTACCTGCACTCGTGTATTAAAGGGAAAAAGTTTTGCCTGGCAAGGTGACATCCTGGGGACACCCCTATATATACAAGTTTTTATATGTTAATTATCAGAATCAGAAAGAACTTTATTGCCAAGTAGTATTTAACACATTTTAAAGATTTTACAACATTTATAAAATAAATAAAAGATTTTTTTACCTATGGACAGAGCCAGTTTAGCTGCTTCCCCTTGTTTTCAGTCTTTTGGCTAAGCTAAACGAATTGTCTGCTGGTTTTGTAGTCCAACATTGAGTGGACAGAGATGAAAGTGGCATCAGTATCAGTAATCATATTTCCCCAAATAATGAACTACTTCCTTAACTTTATTAGTCATTTTTCAAATATTTTACATTTAAAGTGACTAAATAAGCACTGGCATCAACTAAATTGCTTTAAACAGGTCATAGCAGTTGTTTTACAGTGGATTTGGTCAGGCAAAATAAAAACACTTGCAGTTCAATGGACTTCTGACCCTTGACCTAGACGCTGATGGAAGAGATATAAATTCCCATAATCATCTGTTCTCTCTCCATCAATTCTTCCAAAAGTCTCTCACATGGTTTGAAAAAACACATTAAAATACTGTCACCTCCTATTTTTCAGCCGTGCGTACCTTAGGATCTGAACCCATGACCTCATGACCACAGCCGGCGGCCTTACATAAAATTGAGGTCAGATCCCTGTCTGATGGCACTCCAACAGACAAGGGTAGCTGTTGTATTTCAGACCAGACATATTCACACTTGACTGACTCTCCTCTTCATCAGATTGGGCACGCTTGAAATGATCAGCTAAAATTGCCTTTTCTCTTAACATCTCTCTGAAGATCTCTTAACATCTTCCTCCAGCCCTTTGAAGTCTGTAATATAACTGATGTTGGGTCACCGCAAGGTCTTCTCCAATTACTGTGTTGGTTTTTTACTCCTGTATGATTAGATTCATAGAGAGCTGCCTGTTTCTTCTTTGACTGGTACCACAGAGAGCCTTCATCTATCTGTGTTTAGTCAACAAACAGGGAATAACTGATATTAATATTCAACAAAAAAAAAAAAAAGTGGCATGCATGTTATTAAACCCATTCTGGCTCTCACTGTTGAAGATGTGCACACTGATGTACTGTGCCCACCTGTCATTAATGTCATAAGGAAGTGGCATGACATGTTAATCATATTCATTTTCCGTGCTGTAACATAACAGTCAATACTGAATTGTTATTTTCAATCTTCAGGACTTTTCACATCAAAGCTACATAACTTTCACATTTTGGAAAACTTGTGGTTAGAATTTGGACTAAGTGTACATAAAAATCCCAAGTTCCCTCTCAATACTTAAAATGCTGCGGTAACTTTTAACATTTTCCTGTATTGGAAAGAAAAGGTCACCAGCTAGAATACGTATGTGTTTGGTCCTAAGACTTTTATTCAGACAACTTGATGTAGAGCAGTTGCACAGCAAGCATTTACCATTGAATTGTGAGATGACAATCGAAGACAAAAACACTGACATTTTACATTAATCTGAAATATGTAAAATAGCAATTACATGTGTCAAATCCTGGACTCTATCAAAATGAAGCCCTCTGTGCTTCTATAAAGACTATATGTTTAAAAAAAGGAGCAGAGTATGTTTCTGTCCTGTTCCAAACACTGCAGATTTTCATAGCTGTATAAGAAAACAAGAGACTCCCCATGCACAGCATGTCAGATGCTGGTAGGTCATGGGATTTGGCAATCAAAAATCAAAAACACCACACCACACACAGAAATTACTTTACTATATTTATGAACAACGCATTTCGCCTATGGCTTTTTTCAGGTTCACAAAGTCATGTTCATAATAAATATAGCAATGTAGTAGTGAAGTCATTTCAGTGTGCGGTGACTTGTTTTTGATTTTTGTAGTGGTGTTTCAGTGAGGAAGCTGATGTATGTCTGTATTAATATACAGTTTTTATGCTCAAACAGCAAAGCCAGGAAACTGAAGTTTTCATTCTCAATTCTGTGTAACTGATCTTCTTTGAAAGCATCCTCTCTCAAGGTACATTTTTAATCAGCAAATGGACCATTCATCTTCAATAATGCTGTATTAAAGGCCATCAGCTGTCCACATGAGCGTAATCTGGCCTCACACCATCAGAAAAGTTTACATTATTTGTCAGTTACTCATGTAGCTGAACCCGATTATGATTAAAAAGCATGATTTCTTCCCTCTTATCTCATTTGAATGCATGCCACTACCAGTGTTTCCAGTGTCTGACAGAGAGAAAAAAGAATGGAGACACAAAGATAGATTGAGAGACAGAGGAAGAGAGAAGGAAACAGGGGCAAGAATCTACCAGTAGAAGACAGACTAGCAATTAATCACAAATTCCTACCTGTCTATAAGGGAGGCCAAAGTGCTCCAGTGTTTTGAAGACTTTGTCCTCAATTGCCTGGATCTGCTCTTAATGACTGTTTATCATGAACTAGTACCAGTAAATGTCAAAATAAAAGTGACTTTGTATTTATTGCTCACTCTCTACAAGTGGTTTACTTAACCTTGTTGACCTCTATTTAGAGTTTATGTGATAACAGATGCAAAGTTTTTCTTTGTAGAGTAATGAGACAATCTCGATGAAATTTGGTACAGTCTGTATAGATTTCAGTCCACCCATGGTTGCGTCCACGCGGGATGTCGGGGATGATGACTGTTAGTGGATTGCATGCCTAATTTAGCTGTAGAATATGTGCCACTCGCAACCACTGTTTGTATTATAGTGGGTTCCAGTTGAACTCCCCAAATACAGTCATGAATCGCTGAAAATATAAATTGTGAAATTGTGGGTGGTCCTACAAATTGACTTGAATAATGTAATTATTTTCCCAATTTTCCATTCACATTTTATTGCTGCTTCTGCTCCTAACTGCCCTTCACTGGTGACCAGATGCATCAGTGATCACCAAACAGTGTAAACTGCCTCATGTCTCTGCCACATTCACTGAATTCCCCCCCCCCCCCCTTTTTTTGGGAGATGAAATGGCTTTTTAAATAGGCAGGAAAGCTGAAACAAGTTTAATGTAGATGCATCAGTGTAAGTTTCATGTGTCTGTGGGTATACATATTTTCTTCTGTTGCCAGAATTTTTTTTTTCTGTGTTCACATGAATGTTTGGAATTTTGAAGTAAATGAACCTCACAGTTCATCTGATAACCATATATTCGAAATACTGGTCTACGTATATGGTAATGATGATGTCTGTGTGCAAACTGGTTTGTTTTTGTAGAACTTTAAATTGGATCTCTGGACAAAAAAACATTTTATTGTGTGGTTATGTGTTAAGTGTACAGTGTAAGCCACAGGATGCTTGGGTCTAGAGCACAACAAGCTGGCTGAACCATCCTTTCCTGCCTCCCACAAAAATATCACCGGGCTATCTTCAACCACTATTCAACCATAAATCTTATAGCACTTGTGGTGTGTTTGTTTGCTAACCTTCCTCGGAAACGGGCTTTGTTAAAGAGGGTGGCAGGGCTGCTGTATGTCAACATGTTTGGCTGAGACTGTAAAGCTTGTCAGTGGAGTAATGAGATTAGTTTAAGGGATTTTGTACTGATCATAACTGTACAGCCTGCATGCATGTGCATGTGTGTGTGTGTGTGTGTGTGTGTGTGTGTTTGTGTGTGTGCGCTCATAAAACAGGGGTTTTAGTTGATTTCACAACATTACTGTAACACTGCCACAATTGCAAGACATGTGAATGAATGAACATGTCGACACAAGGATGACAACTTATTTTGCGGCACAATAGAAACGTTTTCTCCTCTGGACATGAACCTTTCATGTAAAGTGAGCTTCAAAACAAGGTCAAATTTCTGGTTTCTCATCATTAATCGGTAGTTATTATCCTCTTTTCCTTGATCTCCGCTGTGTTTAAATAACACACAGACCCTGGAGCAGTCATGACTTGCAGTACGAGTCAGCCAGCATAAAGCGATGCTTGTAGTTACAGTATATCAGGGATGTTGCAGCTCTTCTTTGGAAGTTATGATAGATTGTGCACAGTATGGGTGTGTGTGGAAAGCTGTACTGGTGTAGGATGAACGAGGACTCTGGATGCAAAGCAATTAAACCAGTTATCAATTGTGTCAGATATTTTATGGCTAATGGTCTTCACAGGTAGACAAACAGGTATAGAGATTTACACGTGTTTACACGTTAATGGACATAATGTTAGTTAATGTAAGTGAGTAGAACTACTGGCCTGTATGTTTGGAAGACAATATTAAGCACACCTGTTAAAGGTCTGCTTTCATTATAATTTCAATTCAGTGGTAAAGTTAGACCACTGTAATATATTTTTCTTCCTTTTGCATGTTACATGATTTTTATTGTAGTGTATAATAATGTTGTATTTATTTGCATTTGTTGTTCTTTTTGTTAGCCTCAGCCACAACAGAGAACTTCCTCCAATGACCTTCTGGTAGACTACATGCTGCAGGATGTATTGCAGTCTCCTACCATCCTCACTGCATGCTCCAATCTTTGTGCATTTGGAAGAAGCACCTGATGTGGCCACCAGGTGGATTTGTTGTCACCATTTGGTGTCACTAAATCCACCAACAGATGATCTGCAGAATTAACACCTCACCCCATAAGAACAAATATATTTTTATGAAACTAGGCTTATCTGAACTGTGAGGTGATTTTACATTAAACTACTTTCAGCTTTAACATACCAGGCCCCAATTGTACCATTGCCTAAAAGTCAGACTATTAAAAGAATATGTGCTAATTCCTTCAGAAGGGCCTTCTGGAATTAGAAGCAGATATAGACAGGCCCAGACACTCACCGTGGCAGAGAATTTGTTTGGAATTCATGTCTCCAAGGAAAATATGAAACAGGGTGCCTCAAATCATCAGATTTTTTATAGCTTATTTTGTCCTCTGTCCTTTTTATTTCCTTCTTACTCTCTGCTGTTTGGCTTTGTCCACTTTTAGTGGGATGATATTTTGCTCCTGATCCCTAACACCCTTTTTTGTTTGAACTAAACATATAGCAACATGACATGTGCCGTTTGCAGATTTCCCATACTAAATACAGCGTTTCACCAGTGCATCCAAGGACATCTGGATAGGATCCCAGCTTGATTAGACATAGCCTGTGATGCTATCATCATATTGTATTAATGATGACTTGTGTGCTGATGTGTCACACACGTGTCTCTAAATAGATCCAGAGATGTGTTGGAGATGACACATATTGATTTGAGTATTTTGCTGCTCCTGAAAATTTCAGCCCTATTTTGCTGAACAGCAGGAACAGAAAGGTGTGGTCTCAACTGAGCTGCAAAGAGGGCATACAGCACACACAAAGACACACAAAACATTAGACAAGCTGACAATACTTTTCACACATTGACACAAACTCACACAAATGCAGACAAATGTGCCTGCAATGGAGACATCTCTGGGTGTTGGGGTGTACAGCTGGTATTGATATCATGCCGTGCTGGGGTGTGCAGGTCTCGTCGCACCCCACCCATTCTGTGTGTGTGTGTGTGTGTTACCATTCCTAATGAATCCCATTCACTGAATCATACGATATGGAGTTGGCAGTGTTGACCGTGGTGACTGCACGCTCGCCGCCTTCCAGCTCTCAAGAATAAAAGTCCTTCACTTAGTCTCAACACACACATACAATGGCTCGCTAAGTGGCTATTCTTTTTCTCCCTCTCATTCTCTCTAACACACACACACACACACACACACACACATATATATATTATACACTGCACAAAAAATTAAGGGAAAATCAAAATCACAATCAGATATTGATGAACGAAATAGTTCAAAATCGTTACTGAACATGGTATTATTTGTTGAGAAGACGTAACTGCAGTCAATCGAAACCAAAATCTGATTGAGGGCTAGATTCAAAATCAAAAATTTGAAATAATCTTAAAATTGCTGCCTCTGATTGGTGCCTACCTAGTAATTTGCCCAGACTTGTTGAGATCAGAACAGAAAATTGATCCAGACCCAAAGGTGAAGGTCAAGGTGAGAAACCTGTAGTTTGACAGCTTTCCATCAATTCTTAGCATAGATTGCAACAATTCTTAAGAGTTCCTGTGAAGTTTTGGGGTTCATTTTAGTAGCCTAAATAGTTTACCAATTTACATAATGTTCTGGCTAACCATTTGACTTAATACAGTAATAAGCTTGCTACTTTCAGCTACTACTTTCCTATGTTAAGTTTGCCAGTTGTGCACAAGAGTTGTTGTGCAACATTACTTTATAATGCCATGAGATGGTGTAACTTGTTCGATGCACACACACATGCCTTATTGTCATTAACAATGTTGTACTGCAACGCCACCAAACAGCAGGTTGTCACCCCTCCTGTTTGTTGTAGCTCACAACTGCTCATCTAGTCAATATTGCTGATGCACAGTATGCTCTTTATAACCAAACACCAAGTCATTATATTATGATACATTTATGAGTCATTAGCAAACTGTTAGTTTAACATTAAACTGTTGGTTACTAACTAACCATTAGGCAGAGAAAAGCTGTTGCTCTCAAACACTGTCCACTTAATCAGCTGAGTCAGCATACTGGTGAAGGAATTGATCAAATATACAGATAGTTAGAAGGTTTACGAAGTGAATTCGTGGTACCTTGAAAAAGTATTTTTAGTAGTTAATTTTGACACATGGCATGGCTACTATATTATTTTGAAATTAGGGTATTTTAAAATACATTTTGACGTATCTTTGCCCATACCTGCCTGTATGCACCACTGACAATGTCTGGACATGCTCCTGATGAGGCGGCAGATGGTGTCCTGAGGGATCTCCTCCCAGACCTGGAGCAGGCAACAGGGAGCTCCTGAACAGTCCATGGTGCTTCTTGGCGATGTCTGATGAACCGATACATAACATCCCAAAGATTCTCATTTGGATTCAGGCCTGGGGAACGTGAGGGCGAGTCAATGGCATCAATGCCTTCGTCAACCAGGAACTGCCTACACATGAGGCCGGGCATTGTCCTGCACGAGGAGGAAGCCCAGGGCCTACTGCACCAGCGTAAGGTCTGACAGTGGCTCTGAGGATTTCATCCCGGTACATAATGGTAGTCATTGTACCACTGGTTAGCACGTGGAGGTCTGTGCGACCCTCCAAGGATATGCCTCCCCAGACCATCATTGACCCACTGCCAAACCAGTCATGCTGGATGATGTTGCAGGCAGAAAAACTCTTTCACATCTGTCTTCCATTCATTGAGCCTCTACTCAAACAGTTTGGCAACCCCCTGATGAGGCCTGCCTCACACTTTGAAACCACCCTCATGGAGCCTGTTTCTGACAGTTTCATCAGAAACTTGCACACCAGTAGCCCTCTGGAGGTCATTTATAGGGCTCTGGCAGTGCTCCTCTTGTTCCTCCTTCCACAAAGGAGAAAGTACCGGTCCTGCTTCTAGGTTCTAGGCCCTTCTACAGCCCTATCAAGCTCTCCTTGTATAATGGCCCATCTCCCGGTATCCTCTCCATGCTCTTGAGACTGGGCTGGGAGACAAAGCAAACCTTCTTGCGACGGCACGCATGAATGTGCAATCCTGGAAGACCTGAACTACCTGTGCAACCTGAATGGGCTGCAGGTACCACCTCATGCTGCCAGTAGTGACAAGGACATTAGCAAAATGCAAAACTAGAGAACAATCAGTCAGGAAGGATAAGGAGAGAGCAATTGACTGTGGCCACTGCCTGCAAAGCCTTCCCTTTGTGAGGGCTGTCTTGCTGCTACCTCTCCAGTGCACCTGTTATCACTTTCATTTGCACCAAGTGACATTAATTTACAATCGCTCATTCTTCCTAACTGGACAGATTGATATCCCTGAAGTTTATTTGGGATGCATCTCCCTGCATATTCCTCAGAAGCATTTATTTCTTTACGCAAATCCTGATTGGCTGGTGATTGCGGTGTATAGCTTATGCCACAATGCAGACACCATTCAAAATAAGCGCCTCTTCTCACTTCAACCCCAGCAAGAAGGGCTGTCTGGTGAGACATCTCACTCATGCTACTCTGAGAACTGGGGTTGCGCAAGTAACTTAAAGTTCACCATCCATCCATCCATCCATCCATCCATCCATCCATCCATCCATCCATCCATCCATCCATCCATCGTCAACCGCTTATCCTGCGTACAGGATGCGTCGTGGGGCATGAAGTTCACATTCATAACATTTGTTTCAGTGCCTCACTATGGGATATGGGGATTCCTGTATTGCCAGACAAGCTTATCTCAGCATCTCAGCAACCACCGGCATTCAGCATGCAGCTCACTATACTGGAATTTCTAACTTCGATATTCGTGACCATTGTCGATACCACGGGGGTAAATTGGCACAACATTGATCAAATTACTGAGTATGATTACTGAATTATCTTATCAACTTATCTTTGTAAGTAAAGGTAATACTATGTTAATTTACTTCTGACCTCATTCAGTGTATTTCCTATCAACTGAAATTCTGCTGTCTGAGATTCCTCAGGTCTGATAGCTCTGAGGGGGATTAGCTTAGTTTTGAGAATTATAAATCTCTGGTATGCTAACAACAGGACAAAAACAGTACTGGGCCATCTTGTTTAATAATTTTGTAATGCTTAAAGGGGAGACGTCTCCAACATCTTCAGGTTGTTTATAGTGGACTGCGTGTCGGTCCTGCAACTGCTTTGCTCTTTAGCACCGCTCTGTACGGTCACCTTCATATGGGCTTTTTTGTATCCTTTGCCAGCATCCAATCAATAGTGATGAGTACTAGCCAAATAGAGTGGCGCGGGACTTGTTGAAATTGGCGGGGAAAAAGACACGACTCAACTGGAACGAGACGAGAAGAAAGCGCTGTGAGTGACGGGAGGCTTGGCTGTGTGGGCACTGCAGCGGTGTGTGTATCAGCTCGCTGTCGGGGAGAAGAGAAATGCATTTTCAGGATCAATACTGTGGAAAATGAATGTTAAAATTGTTATATTCAGAATCAGTATGTTTCAAAATATCGTTATTTTTGACACTAGGCTAGAGCAATCGACCCCACAATTGTGGATTGTGGTGTCGAGCTAGCCCAGGAGTCACTTCTCAGAAACCGCTAAGTCCTGTCCATATAAATATGCAGGGAACCACTGTTCCTCAGATGAGGAAAAAGGCGATGATAAAGACACCATGAGGTCACTGGGAGAGCATGAGCCAACCACCTTGGGCACAGAGGCAAGGTTAGGCTTTATCAACGCTCTGACATGCCCTAGAGCAAACTGAGTGCATGATGGATGCACCAAAAGCGCGTGAATGTTGCTGACCTGTTTCGCATATGCCACAGGGAGCAACAACACTGCCTTCAGAGACAGATGTTTCAAGTCAACCCCACTCAAGTGGTTCAAAAGGGGGGCCAGAGGGCCCATCCAAAACCAGTGCCAGATCCCATGTGGCGGGCTAATGGCCTGGAAACAGGGAGTAGCCGATGGGTCCCCTCCATTGAACGGCAGACCAAAGGATGTTGGCTGGCTGTTTTACCCCAGAACAAGCAGCAACTGCAGCCAGGTACACTTTAATTGTTTGTCAATCAAGTCCTGCAGGAATGATAAAATCACACCAACCAGGCACTGAAAAAAATAAATTCCATTCTCTTACAATCATAAAGGGACCTGGTGGAGGAGGCCCTGGTGCTATGAATAGTGTTAATCACATTCTCATTCATTCACCTTACTCAAATTACACCACTCACGGGCCAGGCCCAAGGTGCCAGGTGCTCTGAGTGTGGATGAAAGACTGTCCCCCCTGTCTGTGATAGCATGTCCCTGCATAGTGGGAGCTGCCATGGCTGTCCGCACGGGAGTAGATGTAGCCAGTGCATTGCTGGCCAGTGCAAAGCTATTAGAATCACTCTGAGGTGGTGCTCCCACACCCTGGACAGAGTGGGAGCCAGGTGAGGGAACGTACAGGAGAAATAGGGGCCAAACATGCGCAAGTGCGTCCATGCCAAGAGGTTCTTCTAGATCGTGTATTGAAAATAACAGGGGACACTGCACGTTGTGTCTTGATGCAAATAGATCCCCCTTGGCCCGGCCGTAACCTGACTACACTTGCCTCACAATGGCCGTGTAGCGGTTGACCGCTGAATAGCAGATCCACACCCAGGTCTGTAGTCACCACCTTCTGTGACAGGGCTGCGCCTATTAGCACCCCCTACACCAAGAAAGCTGGATGTTACCAGTGGTGCATTGCCATTACGCATTTCACAGTGACCGTTACCCTCCGTGTGCCATGTCTGACTGGGTCTAGTCTGAGGGAAGACACCCAGCGCTAGAAATCTCTCATGAACAGGTGGCCGATTCAGACCACCAGTATGGCTGAAGCCATTAGTCCCAGTAACCCTAGACATAATCTAAAAGGAACAAAAAAACGCGAGACAAGCCCTGACAACCTTCATCTTCTCCATCGCCAGGCGGGCTGTTTTATTAAACCCAAATCTACCAGATGTCTTTTGAGGATACATGGTTGCATCACAGCCACCTGCTCCAACTGTGCCAAAAGTAGTCAGTCTTCCAGATATGCAGCTGGATGGAAACTTTGCCGTCTGGACACGGGGGCACAGGCGCTTCGGTACACCACACATACACTTTCCGGCTCAGGGACAGACCGAAGGGAAGCACTGGGTAACCATCTCCTCTGGTGTGAAGGGGCTTAGAGTCCATCTTCATTAGCTGGAGTGCTAACTAAGGAGAACTGGGCATTAGCTGGTGTGCTAACTCGTTAGAAAAACCTTGCTGTGAAACGGCAGGGTAGGTAACGCTCCAGTCTGTGGTGAGACCGAAGGGTTGAAGCATATTGAAGGCAGTTAGAGTCCGGTAATGGAGATGCAAGTTCCGATCTGTGGACAGGTAAGCTAGCCATGCTGTATATAGTATATAAGCTCCAAAGTGAGAATATGTATTTGAATGGTGTCTGTGTTGTAGCTTGACACAAAGATCGCCAGCAAATCAGGATTGGTGTAATGAGCTAAGTGCTTCTGAGGAATACACAAGGAAGGTGCATCCCATAGTGACATCGAAATGAATGCTATGAATGACAACTACATAATGATGCTGATTTATTTAATATATGGATTCATGCTTTGTCAGGTTGGTCTGCTAGCTTTCTAAAAGGCGTTGGCATTTGTCCTGGATCAACTGTAATAAGGATTTTGTTGTGTTTAGTTCTTCAAGGACCCAACAGCAGAATACAGACAAAGAGCATTAGTAAAATGAACAGTTCAGTTTATTTACAAATTTCCAAGAAATGTACAATAGTGAGCTTGCTTGGAACTCTTTGAAGAGCGGGCGTGTGGTGAGAGCTGGGCACTAAGACAGGCTGGCAGCGATCTTCCACAGAGCGTGAGGATCAGAGGCACTAGCAAAAACACAATCAGGCAAAAGTCTGGTAAGAAGAAGCAAAAAAACACTCATAAGACTCTGTGGTTGGCAATAGCATGAGTACCACATGAGAGAATGGACAATCTGGCGAAGACTGGAGTGAAGGACCGGGGGTTTAAATGCTGTGGAGCTTGATTGCTGGGATAAGTCTCAGATGTGCAGGTGATGTGGAGATTGGACAGCCTGGGAAGGAACCAGAGCGCATTGCCCACACTCATACACACAGAGAAGACAGACAGACAGGGGAACAAAACAGAAACACGAAGAAGAGGGAGAGAAACAGCAGAAATAAAGGGAAATGGAGAGGAGGCACCACTGACTATAACAGATTTCCCATTAAAGAAAGTTTATGGAGACAATCAGGTTTTCATAATCAGTGTTTTAACTGTGACAAGAGCAAAGTAGAACAATTGAAAGTCCCTGTCAGCAGCACACAAATACAATTTAGGAACAAGATTGAATAAGATATTTAGAAGCATAAAGATGCATTCTCTTGTTTCATCCTGTAGTCTTGTAGAGTGAATGACAATAGCTGGAATAACTGAGGATAAAGATGCTTGAGCCGAGGGTGAGAATGATGCTGACGCCACCGGCAAGGATAGACGATCAATTTGCAGTTGTGGTTGGACATGCCTTTAGCCAGGAGTGTTAAGCTCTGCACCCAAAATAATCCAGCAGCTGTGGTGTGTATGAGCTTGTGAGCATGTGTATGAGCGTGTGTGAATGTGAAAGGGAGAAATAGCCATCCTCTCAGCACCACAAATCAAGTGACGCTTGAGATCGTAGTAATGGACCAGGATTGAGAGGAAGGTGCTTTTATCCTGTTCCATGTAGCTGCAATATTAACTGGCTGGATCGAGAGACAGATGCCTGGATGAATGGATGAATGGAAACCAGATTCTTTCACTCGTAGCACTCTCTCCTTTTTGACATTTTGTGAATCTGCTTATTTGCTTTCTTTTGCAAGCTAAGCAGCTGGTTAGCTTAGTTAGTTAGTTGTATTGGCTTTAGAGATGCTGGAAGGGAGATTCTCCACCTGTTTTCACGCTTTATGCTAAGCTAAGATAACTGGATGCTGCTAGCGTCATGAAAGTGGTATCTGCCTTCTCATCTATCTCTTGACAAAAACGCAAACAAGTGTATTTCCCAAAATGTTTAACTATTGTTTTAATAACTGTTACCTCAGTGTGGGTTAAGTGTTGGAATAAAAGAAAACTGAACCCCCTCTCTTGCTTCCCTTATACTGTAGATATCCGGGAAACAGCGTTTGTTTATGCCATCACAGCGGCTGGTGTGGCCCATGCTGTGACCCAGGCCTGCAGCATGGGAGACCTCCTGCAGTGTGGCTGTGAGGCGACCAGAAATAGAGCACCTCCAAGACCGTCTCCAACCTCCTCCTCTGGGGACGGAGTCAAGTGGGAGTGGGGGGGCTGCGGGGATGATGTAGAGTTTGGATATGAAAAGTCAAAACAGTTTATGGATGCCAAGAGGAGACGGGGGAAGAGCGACATCAGGACACTCATTGACCTGCACAACAACGAGGCTGGGCGACTGGTAAGAAATAGTTTCAGAATTAATAACTGAGTATGTCTGTGCTGTTTTTGTTTACATTTTGAATGGGTAGAGTTAGAAACAAATGCAATGCACTGCTACTGTACTGTACTAAACACCGGTCTGAGATTTCACTGTACTTTTTAAAGATTTTAGCAGCAAAGGTGTTGCTTGTCCTGTGGAATGTTCCATCATTCCAAGAAATGCAAAAGAGAAAGACATCACCCCCGGCCATATTTGTGTAGCAGCGTAAGCTGATATTCTAACAAGAATCAGGTTTCTGAAACACAAAAATAAGAGCGTGCCACACATTTTGTTTTCAAGCCTCCAAGGCAGGTAGCTTTCCAAAGCCCTTGTTGAAGTTTAAAGTTCCTCTTAGTTGCTCATATGAACTCCAAGTGAAGTATGGCCTCGACAAGTCATACTACTGAAAGAGAAGAGATAAATTTTGCAACTTTTTAGAGTAGTTAATTACGTGAAATTATAATATAGTTTGGTAAATCTCCCAGATCACATTTACACATTTACTAGCTGTCAGTGTTTTGCTGGTCTCAGTTTGTTACACCCACTTGTAGAAATGTTGACACATGCACAAGAAAAACAGGAGTTACAAAGTTCACTTTAGTTGGGGTCAAAAGCAGGTATAGAGGAGAGGAGGATTTTGGGATATAGTCCAATTGCAGCATTAGTGAAGAAACCCTTTGAACAAAAGATGAGACCTGCACAGAAATGCCCAGACGTTGAGAAATAAGTATGCTATGATGCATGCAAAGGTCTGTTTTTGTGCATGCGTGTGTGTTCTTGTATACACATTTTGTAAGTTTGTGTGTGTGTATCTCAACAGGCAGATATGTGTGTGTGTGTGTGTGTGTGTGTGTGATGGGCTAATTATGTGCAGTATAAGTGAGTGATCTGTTGTCAAGGCTTGTTAGATGTAGGAAGGCCAGAGGCAACATGGCAGAAGAGGGGGGTTGGGGAGTTAAATTCCTTCTGAACAGCGTCTGCTTTTATCTTACCTATGTATCAGTGTGTGTAGTTGTGTGTGTGTGTATCTGATCCAGTGGCATTGTCTGTGATATATTGTGAAAACACAATAGTAAATTACATCTTCAGAGAACTATTCATTTGTCAATTCCTCTTCACTTCAGGGTACATGTTTAAAAGTTTCCTTTGTCTCTTTTTTTCTGTTTGATCAACCTTCTCTCTTTCTCTGTTTTTCTCACTCATTTGCCCTTGTTCACATCTCCCCTCCCCACCCCACCCCCCTCCCAAAACCCTAAACCCACCCATCCCTCCATGCTTTCCCCTCCCAGGCGGTAAAGCTCTACATGCGGACAGAGTGCAAGTGCCATGGATTGTCAGGCTCATGCACCTTGCGAACATGCTGGAAAAAGATGCCACATTTCCGTGAGGTAGGCGACCGCCTGCTGGAGCGCTTCAACGGCGCTTCCAAAGTGATGGGCGGCAACGATGGCAAGACCCTGATCCCTGTTGGCCAGAATATAAAGCCGCCAGATAAGCAGGATCTGATCTACTCTGACGAGTCGCCCGATTTCTGCCTTGCAAATCGGAAAACTGGTTCTCTGGGGACACGGGGGCGCATGTGCAATAGCACAGCCATGGACATCAGTGGGTGTGACCTGCTGTGCTGTGAGCGCGGCTACCGGGAGGAAACAGTGGTGTTTGAGGAGAACTGTCTGTGTCGTTTCCACTGGTGTTGTGTGGTCCAGTGCAAAAAGTGCTTGGTCCGAAAAGAGCTTAGTCTCTGTCACTGATGAACTGATGAACTAAGGTTGAGAACAACCTATATTACTTGGTTAATTATAATTACTTCTGTTACTTTTTGAGGTTTTTGCTTTAGTTTGGCTAGTGTGAGAGAAGGATAGTGTTTGGACTTTCATATTGATCCTTTTGTTTCTGTCTTTGCACCAGTCACAGTCAGAGAATGCCCCAAAAAGGTTCATTTAAAATAGTATTTTGTCCCAGTTCTGGCTGTTGGGTCCCCAGGAATTTTGACAGACATAAGAGGTGCAACCACATGGAAACAATGGCAAGGGGAAATAAAGTAAGTAAAAAAGAAAATAAAATGTTTCTTTCTGAACTACCTATTTTACTTTTTTTGTAGCCTATTTGAAAAACTACCAAAGAATGTGAACATTTTCCATTTCAGTGAAAGAGTAGGACCTACATGTGGCACAGTTTCTTAGTGTCACTTCTACTATCAGCTCAACAGCAGAGCTTCATGTTGACTATCTAAAACCAAAGAATTTCAGGCTTCAGCTTGTGCGATGTGCCTGATTTATTATGGAGTTTCCTTCATTTAATGTTCGCTCTTATCCTTTCTGTTGCTACCCCTGCCAAGCTTCCTATTCTCACACGTCACTGTCACTGTCATTTTTATAGATCACTGATTTCAGAAAAGAAGTAGAACATGGTTTCAGTTTGAAGTTAGGACAGACTGTTTACCGACTGTAACTAGCTAATTATACTAATTGGTTAAAAAAACAGTATCTGGCTGACACAAAAATGGGAACAATTAGCTAAAGAAATACTTCTTGACCTTGGAAGTAACTTTGTGTAGTTTACTAGTGAGCTATTTAGATTATATTTAAGCAGCCTACATTAGAGCAGGTAAAAACACACTTGAATCCATCCTTTACTCTTTTACTGTTGTTTATTGGGGTTTTGGAAACACCAAAAAACATCACCCCCTTGCACACTCTTATATACACGTATATATACGCAATATCACTCATACTATAGCCCCATACATCACTTCTGCCGGTGGAGCTTGACAGAGCTGTTATGCCTTGTTTCAGTTGCTAAATTGTGATCAGACAATTGCTGTTCATGGTAGGGTTTTAGTGAATGGTCAAACTGGCTGCTTTTCTACAAAGGCCACACTGACTATAATGAAATGTTTTGAGCATCTAAGGATTCTTTTTCTGCTATCTGTTATTTCAAGTCCTTCAGAGACATTGCTTTCTACCTACAATATGCTATAGGATCTCACTATGGTCACACTGTTAGCTCACAGTGTAAAAGTGCAACAATTTTACAGATTATGCATTACTAATAATCAGAGCATCTTTGCATTTTACCACACCAAAATCTTTCAAAATGTTGATAGCAATCTGTCTCGTAGTTACTGTAGCCTAGCATATTAATTGAACAAGCAACACCAAAAGATGCTAGTCTTAACATTTGTTTCCACAAAAAAGGGAAATGGTACCATATTATCATATTTGAAGAATGCTGTCAACACTATGTTTTGCAGGTGTGGACTTGGCCTGACAGCAAAGACTGTTATTTATATAAAGATATGATGACAAGACTACTCCGTTCCATCACTCTCAGAAGCACTTTGGATATGATGGCTGCCGTGGACTTCCTCAATAACTTGGCAATAAAACCTTTTGGGGTTGTCTGTTTCTGTTTAATCACAAGAGAAGCCTTTACTTACATGACATTGTTTGGTATCAAGGTAATGTACATAATGTATTTTGTTTGTATCTGTTCTGATATACAGGGCTAATGTAATAATGCACTTTGGATGTTAGCTTTCATTTGATAATGTATGTGTATGTGCGTGCGTGTATGGGTTTGAGAGAGTATTGATTGTGTGTTTGTGCAGGTTGGCCAGTTATCACCGTATCCTTTAGTTGACAGTACCTTTTATATACAGTATCTTTGAGTGCCTGAACTGCATTTTGTTGGTTATTAAAAGCACACTGCTCTTTGACACTCTCTCTCTGTGAGAGGCAGACTAGATCTTTTATTTGTTGTTCTCTTCAGTATCTGTGGAATTATGTTTCCCTTTAGACCATAAAACATGTCATGTCATTTACACTTAAGCTGTATTACCAGACAATGTAAAGTAAGTATGATGAAAGTATGATACTGCATTGCTTTCACTTGTTCTGTTAAAGCTTTGACTTTGAGTGAGTGAGGTGGGATCTTGTCTTACGCTTAAGGATTCAGAATCATCTTATTTGGATCTTACAGTTGGGGGTGTTTATATGTTAAATTAAGCACATTCCAAGAACATTTGATTTTGATTTTTTCTAATAATAATTCCATAGTTCTAATCAGGTTTGGTGGGAAACAGCAGAATGTAGCAAGAGTAAGAGAAAAACATTTCACTAAGAAAGCAACCCATTTTGGCCAACTTGGTTGTGTTGGTGTCAAACAGCTTACCTGTCAACTGGTGTTACAGAATTGATCAATTTGGCATCTATGTAAAGACATTTTATCATGTTTGCTTCACATTTTGTTATGTTCTTCATTTTTGTATTCTTCAGAAATAATTTTTCATATCTGGATGTTATGTTGCATTTTCATTTAGCATAAAACTACAGTTTGTGACTGAAATTCAAAACACTATCCAAATAAAAAGTAAAACATTCACGTTCTTATTTAATCTTATTCTTTCCATGTGCAGTTTTGGACATACATGAGACATGAGGTGATGAGACACTCCTTTTGATAATTTAATAGTGATGCATTTTGCAGTATATTTGGAGAAAATAATTTATTTGAACCATATTGATATATACAGGTGCTGATAAAATTAACTGATTGTAAGTATAAAGATCCACATGCAATAAAAAATTTGGTGTTGTTTGTAAGTAAGGGTTTAGGTGTAACAGCATGTACAGTATGTGTAGGTGTTAGTTTTAACTTTTAATGTGGCTTTGAGCCCAATTCTGACAGAAATATTCCACATCAAACCTCTTGTGCTGTATGCAACAAGAAGCAGCACAAATCAGAGATTTCAACATGCCAAAATGAATATGAACATTACACATTTATAGACTGATTTAACAACATCTTATATCATTTTTTCCCATCCAGAGTTCTTCCAGACATTGTGTTCATTGAGTTGACATTGAGTTCTACATGCTTTTATACTGGCAGGGTTGATTTAGGTTTTCACTTCTGATGATTTTCACCAAACTAGATTCTTTCCACACATCTGCTCCGATTTGATTATTTTTGCCACTCAGCAAAAAGAGGTGTTGTTTAGAGGTATTTATGCTGTAGAAATGAAAAGACAAGGGGGAAAAAAAAGAAAAGTGGGCATGTATTAGTTTGAGCTGTACAAGTTGACACAAGTTCATATTTTCCAGGAATTTGTTGCACGGTGGTGTGCAGCAGAGTCGGACTAGCAGTTGTGTTTAAGGCATGGAGAGGTAAGCCAAAGAGAAGGAAAATGCCATTAGGCACTCTTCTCCTCCTATCTCCCCTACTGTGGCTCCTTTGCCTTCTCCTCTCTCCTCCTCTCCTCTCCTCTCCTCTCCTCTCCCTCTGTCTAAGCTGTGTAGGCATTCAGTGCTGCACGGGCAAAGCCAGAGTAAATAGACAAGTGAGCAGATAGATTTATTGGAGCATTGGTATAAATATAGATGCCTGTCGACATCTGTGTGCATGTGGCTGCATGTGTCTGTCTTTGTCAGTCTGGTTGTGTGTGTGTGTGTGTGTGTGTGTGTGTGCGTGTGTGTGCATGTTTTCATATGTGTGTGTCTGTGAGAGTTAGAATGGGTGTGTTTTTCCATGTGTCCCTATGAGAGAGAAATAGTGCCTGAGAAATGCAACAATGTCCCTACTAGAGATGAGTTTTGTCTCCACCTACAATGACTGTTAAGTGCACACACACACACACACACAAAGCATTACAATAACGAAGGGCTGCCACTTTAAATGGATCTATAGTGGTTTCGCTGCAGTCATTTCTGTAGATTCCTGGTATTTCTTATCTCTAACAGTGCAGTCTTGGTATTGTACTGCTTTTGTTTAGCATGCATTTACTGCATACGTACTGTATGTGTATGATCACTTGCAGAAAAACAAGGAGAGAGCTAGAACATAGATAGGAGGCATGAGATTATATAAAAATGTGAAATGAGTGGGCCAGTACATGAAAATGAGCGACAAGGGAGGGGAAATTATTAATGAATGGAGGGGAAAGAAAAGGAGGGAAAGACTGAGAGAAAGATAACGAGAGAGAAAGAGAACTTAGCTGTAACCCGACACTATAATGCTCTTCCATTTGTGTGAACTCTCCTCCGATCCTCTATCAATCTAGCAGTGAGATGTTGCTTACACAATGGGCACATCTAGAGATCAACTCTGTGTGGGGTTTCATCTGATACCAATGACTGTAATTACAGTGGGAGTGGGAGAGACAGACACACACAGAGGAACATGTTTAATACAGACCGTGAAATGAAGCTTTCTTAACTTCTTTTATGGGTGAAATATGCACTAAAAGTATAATTTATCATGCTTTCAAGATAGAGACATGCACAGTCTCACGTGTACACACAACTGCATGAACACACACATGTACACACATATGACCTCCACTTTGGCTTAGTGTGTTTGGAAGAGACAGTGATCTTTATGAGTTAATGCAGGCCCCGGAGGTGATGGCTCAGCTGCTGCCTAAGTTCCACAGCCCACCCAACTAGGCTGCTAGTGCTTAGACAGTGAATTGTCCATTTTGTGCACCACGTTGCATCTCCACTTTGTAGGCACAGCGTGCCTCAGGACCCTTGACTTATCATGCACTGTCATGAGTTGTTGCTGAACACGAGGTGAGTTGAAGCTAAGCCAGATAAATGGCTGTGTAGATAAAGCCCTGCTAGAGACGTTTCATTTTAAAATGTATTTTGGCAAAAATGACCCTCCTCCTTGAGAAATATACTGTATGAGAAAATATGGCTGCTTTCCTTGAGGAACCTGTCATCATTGCAACATCCTGAAACAACACTTGCTGCCTTGAGAAACACTCATTGACCCACATCATTGTCGTGGGTGGATAAACATTGAGATGACCTGGCAATGTATCTTTTCCTCATCTCTTTCACCCCCACTCCCATAAGTCTCCCTACATCTCTCTCTCCCTCTCTCCCTCCATCACATTTTACTTGCGATTGTGTCATTTATCAAACGCCAAAACTGTCTCTCGCACCCTCCTCTCCTTCTCTGTTATCTTGGGTTGTGAAAACATGGCCGCCAGAGGTTGGTGGACAGAAAGGGGCCTGCTGTCTATTGTGACTGCTTTGGCTCAGTGTCTCTTCCTGTGTGAAGGCAGGGCAGTTCTCTTTTTCTTTAGGACAGAGTCAAACAAACACGGTTGTTTGTACAACAAGAGTCATGGAATGCCTTGATGGGAAGCAGACAACCAGCTTGCTAAAAGTGTGTGCGCATGGGCAACTTGTGATCAGTGTGCAAAGAATCTTTTCCATTTGCATGTTTCTCTACGGGGAAGATGAGTGAGAAATAATGTCCCAGGGTCGAGGTTGAGCACAACCCTCAACCTCAGAACTAAGTGGAGTTGCTACAGCGTTTCTGCAGTTAAGGGCCAGTATGAAATAGTATGGCGTTTAGGCACAGTGTGGCGCTAATACAGTACAATATAAAAGGTCTAAGCAGTGTTTGGAAAACTACATCAATTATGTCTGGTTTGAACAATACTACTACACACGTTGGACAGAGATGGTCCATTTATTTTGGTGTTTGAACACAAGATGGCGACCTTGGAGCAGAAAGCTGATTTACTGTAATGCTACACCGCCATCCTACCAGCCATGACAGACTGCACTAAGAGGACTGATGGTAATGATAATAAAGACCAAAAAAGACTATTAAAAATCCACTAAAGTGCATTAAACTGAATTTAAAAGAACTAAAATCAATCAAAATAAATATGAAATTGTGAAAATAATGGGTTAAAAGGAAATATGGCACACAACTTGCACTGAAAGGCATTTTAAGTAGAACTGTCCATCAGCTGGAGTGGTTTCAGTCACCTCAAATTTTCAGTCAATGTGGCCATATGAACAGTATTTAGATTAGATTTTCTAGTGTATGTGTGTGTGTGTGTGTGTGTGTGTGTGTGTGTGTGTTTGTGTGTACTGGTACGTGAGCATGTGCCAGAATGAGAAAGAGAGATTTTTATTGACACTTTTGAGCTTAGTGACCCATATAATTATCCAACTGTTCTTTATATGACAATTTTGCTCTGAAGCTTCTATAAGGGTTCGTAAACACATTTATTGGATCGGCTGTGTCTGCTACCTTGTATACCTCCCTATTGAATTACACACACACACACACACACAGACACACGCACACAAACAACAACATTTCGAGACAATAACAGCATGCAAACATGTTGTAATTATCCTCAATTAGGGATACTCAGGGGTAAGTGAGGCGGCAAGGAAAACAAGCACTTTTCATTCTCTTGACAAAAAGACTTGGTGAACAACATGATTCGCCTGTCTTGTCCATGCTCCTGCTTTGCCAACAGCTTCTTTGATTTCTTAGATTAAAAAACATAACTAATGCTATGGTGTCATCTAGTTGTTCTGCTGGGTGTGTTGAGCCTTATTGAGTTGAGATAGTGTTTTTTAGCTCAGAAGTTGAAAGTGTGTGAACCTTTTTTTTTTTTTTTTGCCATTATTAGTATGTATAGTGAGGAAAGAGAAAGTTTAGTAGGCATGAAGTTCTACAAAGCCCAGTCTGCATTCACCTTAGACCATCATGACACCTCATAAAAGGACGAAAGGACGAAAGGACGAAGGAAGAAAATTGTTGATTAGGGAAACATTTTTGAAATAAATACCAGAATGTATAGGTATATAATGCTTCCTAATACTGGAATTGTCAAAAAGTATTGTGTTTTCCTTTTGGTGCAAACTTTGATAACAAGTTGTTTTCCATTTTATTTCTGTTTCCTTATTTCCATTTCAAATTTGAAGAATAAGTGGAGTGTCAGAAGCGTATTCTAAGTAATGCACTATTCTAACACTATTAAAATTCTATGTGAACTGTTCAAATCAACAGTGACTGTAGTGACTTTGGTTGAACTGAGATACTAAAATATGACTGTTTCACTTTCTCCCTTTCCCAAAAAATACAACCCGAGAAATATTTTCTTTTCCATTCACCGGGGGGAAAAAAAGTTTAGCATCCCACTTTGGTGCCTGTTTTGTTAAAGGATCCTCAGCAGAGTTTTACCTCCCCTCGGGCATGTTTTCTCTGTACAGTCTGTGAATCGTCAGGATCATCCAAAATAAAGCCACTTCTCACAACCCCAGGATATTTTCATTCCCCGCAATGACGGGTTAATTGATTAGAACCACACTGGGGTCTTGGCATGGGGATTGCAACACAGATACAATACATTACATTAGGAAACAACTTTGTGACTGTTCTAATAACATTCACGTGTTACCGACACTGGAAGGTACAGCAAACATTAGATCTGCACAGCATAGCACATGTGGGTGTATGTTTTGTAAATTATTAAGATACGTTGAAATAATGCGATTATACAGCAACAGAGTAAATGAGAGAAGATTAAATGTCCATCATAGAGAAGAAACTCAGAGCCCTATTGATTTACCTGCTGATTTAATCCCTCTCGTGCTGTAAGATAAAGCAGTCAAACAGTGACATATTGTTGCTTTAGTCAAAGTGTCCTGGGCAAAAGGAAGGAGAAGTAGAGCACAAATGCTTTCATATGAGTACTTTGTTTTTAACTTTCTGTTTTTCAAACCAAGACTTCAATCACAGAAACCATCTATCTTGAATGCTGATTGTTTAACTGGCAGCCCTGTCATTTGTCCCAGCTCTCTATGGTGTAATTGCACAGCTGTCCCTTCCTTTGCACTGTTTGTCCTGCCCTGCGCTCCACATGTCACACAAAATCCCTCACAGACCATGTCTCCCTGCACACAAAAACATACAAATATTCACTCTTATTGACAGCCTTGTGCACCCACACTTCTTTTTCTCCTGTCTCTGTCTCTGTCTCACACACTCACACCAACACACCTACACACACACACACACCTACACACACCTACACACACACACACACACACACACACACACACACACACACACACACACACACTCACAGAGAGCCAAGAATTTGCTTTATAGATGTTTGTTACTAGAGTAGAGCCTTGTAATTGACTAACCTCTGCTCTGCTGCGCTCTCCTCTGCTTTGCTCGTTTTCGTCAGCTCACTCCAAAACTCTTCAAGAAACTTGAACTTCGCTTGAACCCTTCTCAGAGAGACAGGGGTGTGACAAAAATAACTTCTGTCAGTTAATATACTGTGCAGAGAGAAAGGGTGAGGGATTTTGCCAAATCAAAATTTTAATTGCTATATTTTTTAATTATGTCTGACCTTCTATCATAAACCATCCCACAGTGAACTACCTTTTACTTTATTTGGGGTGGTAGTCCTGTGCATGCATTAAATCGTGAAAGTAACCATGACACCCACTCTGCTACTTCTGTAACAATGAAGTCAATCTTAAGAAGTTCATGGGAGTAAAGGAAGGGCAGTCCAAACTAATGAAAGCCCATTACTGTACTGTGTAAAATGACCCAAAGTCAAGACACAATGGGAACCCTCTACAGTGTAAAAGGCAGTCATATACTTCATCATGCGACCTGTCCAGGGTGTACCCCGCCTCTCGGCCAATGTCAGCTGAGAATGTTTCCAGAACCCCCTCTCACGACCCTGTAAAAGATCTAAAAGATGGATGGACCATTTACATATCACCATTGACTTTACAAGTGTGAAAGACGTAATCAGACCAAGGTTACCATGGTTTTCTATCACACATAAAAGCAGCGATGCAGTTGAACTTTGTAGTTAACAGGAAGGAAATGATCTGGTGGTTATATATAACCACAGCATTGCTGCTTTCATGCTTGATTGAAAACCATGGTAACTTTGGACTGATTCCGTCTTTAACACTGAAATGGTAATATAGGAATTCTATATGTTGCCATTACTGTGTATATAGTGGGCATTAATGCTAAATGTGGAGCCAAAACTTTGTTTTGTAAGGTGGTTGTAAGTCAAGTGATTGACTCATGTTGTCATCAAGAATTTACTTTTATTTCACATATAACTACTTGCTTTACTTTCATTCCATCAAACATTTTGAATGTGATGTTTTCATGTTAAAAAAGTTAGGAGTGTCGCTTTGGCTAGAAGTTAATCGCGGAACAAGGAACCTAAATTTGCATGCTACAAGTTGGAAAAGCATTTACTATTTGTTACAGGAGGAAATAACTGGGAAATAAATGCCTGTCTTTGTGAGACAGACTTTCTGTTGAGCCACATGAAAAATCGAGTCTTAACAGAGAAGTTATTAAACTTGATTTGTCTGACAGAAGACAAACATAAAGAAGCTTAAAGATAAAAACTTCAATTTCCATGTTTTATATTTTTGTATTAAATCACTGCAGTTATATTACACTGCTAAACTAAAAGTTAACAGTCTGATTGCACAGGACCAGAAACTATATATTCATAAATACTGTATGACCTAATGTGTTTACATGGCACTCGCCACCAGACTGTGAAAACTTAGCTCGGCCATGTCTGTCCCTGCAGGACAATAACGTTTCAATTGAACCAGACGCTGCAACTCGACAAATATATCTGCACTGTTGGGAAAAGTCAGTGTTTTGGCTTATTATTGAATTAAATGCTCAGCAGGTTCATATTTCATGTAGCAGTGTGAGTGAGAGTGAGCTGTGCAAGATAAAAAATAATAAATGTTTTCAATGGCTACAGGAAAATCATGTTAAAACAAAAACGTTCAGGCACAAAATAGGGAACTCTGAAATGAACCTGGCATCAGCGTTTGACAAAAATAAAGTCTTTATGTCTCTAGACACAGGAGTCAAGTTGACCTGAGACCAGCACTGAAACATTTCCCACATCATTTATAATGAATGTAACTGAACAGGAACATACTCTCTGGTGAAGAATGGGAAACAATTAAAGGTGTCTGTGTGTGTGTGTGTGTGAGAGAGAGAGAGAGAGAGAGAGAGAGAGAGAGAAGACGATAGGGTCCTTGGCAGGGAACTCCAGTCCAGATGTGGAAGTTGTGTGTATTATGTGTGTGTGTGTGTGTGTGTGTGTGTGTGTGCAAAATATCCTTTTCATATGAATAATGTGTAATAAGTCCATAGCATGAATATGTTAACTGTGTTCTCTTCCCTGCTCCAAATTGACTTAATAGTGAGTAAATCATTTGACGTCGGAGACGTCAAATCTGAGCACAAAATTTACATTTCTGACTTTAACTTGTGGAAGAAAGGGTCCCATTGAAAAAAATGGTAAGTAAAAATTCTTGACTTGCTGTCTTCTAATTTTGACTTACTTCGTTATATTTTTACTTACTTAGTAAGTCAAAACTTGATGAAATATATGATGAAAAATGTGTTGTTATAAAATAAAAAAAACACTCATGGTATATTAAATGTTTATCTTTCTATCTCATAATTTTACTTACTATCTCACTTTTTTAACTTTAATTAAGCGAGACTGTGTAACTTTTTAAAGACGAAACAACACATTCCTCCAACAAATAAAAAATGCAATTTTAATATAACCAGTAGGCTAGTTAGCAATGTTTTGGTAGATATTTATTTAACTTTCTTACTTTTCTCTACTTGTGCTTTTCTTACTCTATGTTTTAGCATTACAATTATATTTAATTGTCACTTGCTGCCACAGTGACGATTAAAAAGCATTTATAAATTTTGTTCAGCAGATGTTAATTAATATAGACCTGCTTTAAACAACAGGCTCTATGAAACAGGTCACTTAAAGAGAACTTAAGTGACAATTATGGGATTAAAGTCAGAAAGTCAGAAAATTCTGTAATGTCATTTCAGAAACAAGGTCTTGCTAAAGTTTGTTAGCATTAGCTAACATTAGTCTTGATGAGCTACTGGTCTTACCACACCAAGTAAGGCTTTTGCAGAGCAATGACCTGAGCAAAGGTGTGTTTTACTGCTTATAGATGCAGCTTTCCATTTTTAAGTGTATCAATTGTTTTTTCAAAAGTTATATTCTTGTTTTAAGTCAAAGATACAACTCATCTCATAATTCTGATTCAGTAAGTCAAATTATCCCACAACCGGTTGTCCTCAGTCATGGTTCTGCTCAAGGTTTCTACCTCCTTGTGCTTGCTCATGGTGGGAACTGTTGGGTCTCTCTTAATATTACTAAGAAGAGTACGATCTAGACCTGCTCTATGAAAAGTGCAATGAGATAACTAATGTTACAAATTGGCAGTAAATAAATAAAATAAAATAAAAATAATTTATTTTCTATTTTATGACTTTTCATGAGTATATTTATCTTTATCATGACTATGTTTTATGTCTAAATAAGTTCTCTTTGCTTCTGCCTCACTCGCTCTCATAATAGTGTCACAAATGCGGTGCTTTCTGCTGCTGTGTTTAGTTCTCTAAGTGGAGACAGGGGGTATGAGTCATGTTAATAAGGAACTGTGATTCAGAAAGTAACGTTGTCATCAGTCATGATGAGAGACAGAAAGATCGGGATGACAGCGTGCAATACATCCTGCTGTAGAACCAAACCAAAAGTCACAAAAACCACCAAGTCTACTAACACGCCTGCTTTCCTTACATGCCTTGAAATAATTAAACACAAAGTTGCTGTCCCGGGCAAATCTTCCAGATCTGTGATAAATCTCTCTGAGAAAATTTGATGTGGGATTGTTTCCCTGATCTTCTAAATTTGTGTATGGCAACTTAAGTGTGTCTGAATGCTAAACTTGTGTAGTGTTTTACTACTCTGGTGACTCCATGCTGGCAGAATGCTTGCTTCCCTCTACTGGTGGGGGGAAAACCTTTTTATTTGTGGTTTCTGCATCTTTATTCTAGGCTGCTCATAAAGCACTGAGATGAGTGATATCATGTGGTCTTCATCAACGAGGGAGCTGTTTGTTATAGTTTATAGTCATTTAAATGGAAAGATTAAAGGCCATGACACACAGACAAGGTCAGAGAGCAATGGGAACTTCAGCCGACAATTTTAACAACCCCACAGTTTTTCATGGTACATTTTCTACTCATAGGGCAGGAGGGTCCTCACATTGACATAATTCAAACAAAGAAACCCACCTCCAGTACAAATATTGGTGTTTTAAAACAGATTCTTGTTCACTGAAAAAATAAAATAAAATAAAGGACAACGCCATTGATTTTACACATCAAAATAAGTTTACTTGTCATTGTTACACAGCCTCTGGAAGATATTTCTAGAGTCGGACAAAATAATCAACCCTGATGATGTAAACGGTACCTCCTGTTTACAACAGGATGGGTGGTGTATTGAAAAGATGCTGTTGTATTATGGGAAGTGTAAGATCTTCACCCGTACAAGGGAAAATGAGTCAGGATATTTACGCAACTTTGTGGAAGTGAAACACACACACACAAAAAAGCTCGCTTTTAATTCATTGTAGAATGAACATAATTGCTTTCTAAATAAGATCTACTCTGAAGTGCTAAAGAGTAAAATTAAGAATGTAGGTATACAGTGAAGAATTCAATTTCCCCAGTTGTTAGCTCTTTTTGTCATTGCAGGATACAAAAAGTGTGTCAGTGTACACAGATGCAAATACACACAGGAGTTGAAAATCATGGTTCGATTTTAAGATAAAATCTAATTCATCTTCATTATCTAATCATCATTAATCAAAAAAACATCTTCATTATTATTCTTAACCTGATCCTTTCTCCCTCCTCCTCATAATCATCTTCATCATCACCTTTTTAACCAAATCTCCAGTCGCTGAAATCAATAAAAAAGTAGCCTACTCTTAACTTTTGCTATGCACTCATCCTCAGAATCGCTCCTCCAGTGAATTTAAATATTACTCCTCAGGACGCAGACTAAGTGTTTCGGGTTACCTTATCTAAGGGGATCTCTATCTTGCTTTAACGAGGCACTTGACCTCCCTTGGCGCTCTCCTGCTCTCTGGGTGACGCAAAAAAAAAGTGGGCTGGCGAAGCGCTAAGTGCAGTAGTTTAGAGGACTATCGGTGCGCACTGAAACATCACAGCAGACTTCATGTACAGCGCATATCTTGGTTCAGCCGTCTCTCTCGGATGTTATACCAATGCAAATACCTTGGCGGAGACACCGGAATATGTACGGATGTGTATGAGAAAGACAACACTGACTTTTCCTCAGACTTGTAGCAACATCCTCCATTCAGTAAGTTAGGAGGTTGATGAAACTTTTTTTGAATGAGTATCCCGCCGCTGGCTGGCACCACATCTGGACTTTCGTCGGAGCTGTCAAGACCAGCGCCAACGTCTAGCCGGACCTGACTTGACCCTCTTCTGTTGTCCTCCCTAAACTTTTAAGGCGGAATATTGGACGTTAAACTCCTGTCTTTTTATATTTAAAACTTTTTTTTCTTAATTACAAGGCACAAAATGGAACACTCGGTCCTCAGAATAACATGCGTCTTGGCAGTTATCTGTCTCTTGGATAGAAGGTGAGTTGAGTTTAATAAGAGATGCCTGAACTCAAACAATGTGACCAAAAAAGTGAATCTCTGTGTTCGTTTAATGTAGTACTGAAAGAGCATCTCTAGTTCTTCACTTAACACAATAAAATTATGTTATAATAATACTGAATTAAATAGCCTAATTATCCTAATTATCTATTTCAAGCATATGCTAAATAACCTCTGTTGATCTGGCTAACATGTGCTTAAAGCTAACATATACAAATATAAAATAAATAATAAAACATTAGTTCACGTTTCCCTTTTTGCAGGTTTGCTAACTTAAATAGCCTACTTGAAAATCTGCTTCACATGCACCCCTCATTCCCAAACAATGTTGCCAATCAATAAAAAGTTGCACTTTGGAAAGTTAGTTGTTGAAACAGGTTTACTGTCAAAGCAGGAAACACAACAGGTAGCAACAGAAGCCTAACTGGAATTACCAAGGCAAAATGCAATACCACCTAGAAAGTAGGACACCACTATTCAAATGACCAACATTTGATGTCATGGGTTTGTGATGGTGAGACCAAAGCTACTGGTTACTGTTACAGCAGAACATGCATTATCGTTTTTAAGTTTGTGTCTTTGATAAAGAGGCTTGCAGAAGAGAAACAGGCAGAAGTTCCACATTTTGACAAAACTATGGAAAGAAATACAGTAGTTTGCAAAGTTTCTGCAGTTGTGTGAGTGTCTGTGTGTGTGTTACTGTACACTCCTCCCTACACCTGGGTATTTGTGTCTGCATGTCAGGGTGTGCTTGAGCATGTGCATATAGAGATGTGTGTGTGTGTGTGTGTGTGTGTGTGTGTGTGTGTATGTGTTCCAACAGCCATACATGTGCCTGACACATCCACCTGTGTTTTACCTGTAATGATAATGAAATGAAAAGCTGGGCACTTTGCAGCTCTCCAACCATGATCAGTGTGTCACTGTTTCTCTGTGAAGTAGAAAAGAGCTTTGGGCGCTGAGTTACTTTTGCACACACGATTGATCTCTCACAGAAGCCGCTGACAGTTGTGTACTGAGAGACACACCTTACAAAAATGTCATTGAATTTACGCACTAACTGATTTCCTTAGGTGATTAATATGAGGGAGGGAAGTTTTTTTTCCCCCAGCTGCGCATCTAAAACTGTTACTAGAACTATTGGTTTCATGCCAACAAAGTGGATGCTGTGCCCTCATCCCCCACTTCAACTCATCTGTTCTGCTGTTTAACTATTATCTTGCACTGTACAGTTAAGTTGTTGTCAAAGTCAAGATCAGGAGACAAAACTGAATTAGGCTGCCTGAATCAACATTAAATGCAAGCAGAGTGTTGCAGATTTTGGTTAAATCAGTATAAACCTACATGCCTCTAAAATTACCCACTGGACCTTTGATTTTTATTCTGTATCAATAAGCATTAGATATTTTTGTCATCTAAGCATAGTATAGTCAGCAGTCATTGCTAGGATGTGGAGATGGTTTTGCAACCATCAACCCACAGTTATTGAGGTTTTAGAGGAACTGACTACACTGGGGACAACCAAGTCAGGTCGTCTGTTTGGTACTGTGGGAATTGAGAGGTGTGATGCTCACAGGACCAATAACAGAAAATATTGTACGTTTGTCTTGTCAATAACCTGACCTGTGTGCTCCATGCAGGGTAGACTCCAATGAAATCTTGGGCCTGAAGCTCCCCAACATCGATCCAATCCTGAATGCCAACACGGTGTGCCTGACGCTGCCAGGTTTGACACGGCGCCAGCTGGAGGTGTGCATGCGGAACCCAGACGTCACAGCTTCAGCAATCCAGGGAATTCAGATTGCCATCCATGAGTGCCAGCACCAGTTCAGAGGGCACCGCTGGAACTGCTCCAGTCTGGAGACTAGGAACAAAATACCCTATGACAGCATAGTCTTTAAAAGAGGTCAGTTTTATGGTCACTATACAATATATTACCAAAATTGGTCTACTGTACAATTTCATTTGAATTCACATCTGCCTTTCTTGTAAGCATTTTGCATCTTTCCAATTCCAAATTCCAAAACGTTACTGCACTGGGGAAGCAAAATGTTGTTGATTGTAGAAAACCTACAAGGTTTACACCTCCACCTTTAGGATAATGAGGTGTAGGCAAGTTGAGATGTCACAACAGGCTACCTGCTGAAAAGACAATGATGTATAGGCATGCAGGCCTTCAAACAAGCTGTGGTTTCATCCTCAAACACACTTTGATTGAATACCTTGAAAGGATAGGCTTAGAAAGATTAGTTACCACAAAGATACACATCCTTAACAAGCACTGGTGTAATATTATTCAGTCAAAAGATCATCAAAAGGGATCATTGTCCCTCATAGACACAATTATTTAATGTTAGCTCAGAAGAATTAAATGAAACTCCAAATGATTAGGTTATCTTTAGTGACTAGCACACGGGTATGCACTTTCTAACCACCCTAGTGTATCGGCCTGTACAAAAAAGCAGGTAACTTCAAAAGTAGTTCGTCACCTCAAGATTACCAAACCTCATGCAGATCAGTTTTCTCTGACACTTTGTAGTGCTGGGAGCTTTGCAACTCAGCCACAAAGGATGAAAGAGGATCTTTAACGCTGGGAAGTCCTCAGATGGACCCATCCCAGTTTATTGACTGGAAAAGGCATCAGTTTCTTAGTAGCCAGATCACCTGGATGGATGAACAGTGCATAATGTGGTTGGTATTTTGACTCTTGAGTTAAGTTCGATTTCAGTTTCACCAAATGAGGAAGAACATTCCTATGCAAACATAGCTTCAATTTTTTTTCATTTCTACTAAAAGGACCCTAGAATGTTGGGATGGCGTGTCATAGTGCTTAGTAATTTACATTCTTAAGCAAGACAACCATGAAACTGTAGTTTTGTAACCCTCATTGAGGACTTTTTGTCACCAATGTCTAACTTAAAAAATAATCATAATTACAGTATATGCTTACACACCTCTGGCCTTACTTTCACTCCTCAGTGACTCATTGAAAAGCTGTTTGTCATTATTAGTAAAGGCAGTTGCTGGTTGTCTGGTATCCCTGGTTTGCCTCGGGTGCAGAAACTCCAAACCACTGACATAAACAATCTCTTTAAATTGGATGATTCATCTGTTATATGTTGATACGTTCTGCTCCACAGAAGCTAAACAAATGATACAAGTTAAGTTGCTGCAGCCAGTATTGTGTGTGGCTACTGAAAAATTTAGTTTTACAGACATGGATTAGACAGAATTAACACAAATGTTCGATGTAACTGTCCATTGAAAAATTAATAACCTAGTCTCACACAAGGCTTATGTACACCAAACTATAGTTTAACTAAGTTTAGTGTTTTTACAGCCTGTGAAGCAACTTTTACACTATGACACAAAGCCATTCGAGTAAAACTGATACAAATGAAACTTTTGTCAGCATTGGAACCTCGCCTGTTCAAATATTCTTGCAAAGTTTCCTCAAATGTTTTGATATTCTTCTATTCTAAAGTGTTTGAGTTGTGTATTAGGGGCTCTGCATCTCAGTGTTTATTTTGGTGTCTAATTTTACTATTTCAGACGCTGCTCAGATCCTCTTTGGCTCTGCCACGTGCCTCTCTGCTAATGGATTCTGATAACTTTTATGGCCCCATATTCATTCACGTTTAGCTTGCATTAAAAACTAGGCTAAAGAGGCCGTCAAGCAATACATGGATAGAATCTCTCTCTTGGTCTTTCTCCCTATCTTTCTCTGTCCCTGTGTCTGTGTCCTCCCTCGCTGGGCTGCTCCTAATGCTCTTACGTCCCTTGCCAGTGCAAGTGCTTGTGAATTTGCTCTCAGCACTTTCCCAACTCTCTGCGGCAAAAGCATAAACCTGTTTAGTCGGTTTCTGTAACACAAAGTGACAGTTTCCTTTGAATCTTTAATTCATTTTGTCACTTCCTCTGCCATCAGTTCAGCCGGGCGTGCCGCCACCGGTGAATTATTTGTTAGATTGATTTGTTCCTAGTCTTCCGGGGGCAAGAGCTAAAACAGGCTTTCTATGTATAAGGATGTGCCTAAGTGCCATCCCGCTCACTTCCCCTACCTTGTGTGGGACAAGGTGGTGGTGGTGGTGAGAGTGAATTTTGGACTTGGATTCATCAGGTGAACACAAAGACTACTCCATGTGAATCCTAACTTTGCTGTGGGTCTGCTGGGTGTGTTAATAAGCAACTTTTGTCTAACAAGGTCATTATATCAACCTAAATAATTGTAGAATGTCTTTGTTGTGTTATGTGTCGTTTCCGATTGTGGCCCAAACATTCTATTGATGCAGGTTTCAGGGCAGGGTATGTGCAGCTAGAGACAATATGGGTAATGTTGCCAGATTGTTTACTTGAGGTTTGCTTCCTTTCTAACTGAAAATCAACCCTCTATCTGGTCGACTCACTGCTTTTTCAAAGATATTAAGCAGGTGGGGGACTGCTGTTTAAGGCCTGTTTATTCCAGTGCTTTGCCGAATGACATTTTCACACGGGGCTAAAGTCGGTCTGAAAGTGACCTGACATTGGTTCAGTATAACACTTATGATACACCTTCATCTTGTCTCTGACTTTAATATATACAGATTTTGAATACACAGTTTACGGATTTTGTTTAGATAAGGACAACTTTTCATTAAGTTGAATTCAACTGGGAGACTTGAATAAATGAGTGAAACTAGAATTGCCTTGGGCAAAACTAATTGAGCTTGATTTAGTGAAAAGTAAAGCAAAGTAAGGAAGTGATCATTCACAATGTGACAATATCTTGTATATATTCTTTAAGTTCTGCAGGCAGGAGTGTTTAAATCATACGTTTGTCTTAAATAGAAAGGTGATGGTCTGATGGAGTGACACAACTTTTGTTTCTGAATAAGTATGTCAGTAAAGTTGCTTTACAGTGACAATAGTGTTACTGTTTCTGCAGAATGTGCTGTAAGTTGCATAGGAAAACTACAGACCACAACTTGCTCGACAGATGAATTTCTGATTCATTCATTGTGACTGTGACTTTTTGTGTCCCTAATGTCAAGTATACAAAGCAAAACAATACGTCAACCTTTACATCATATCTCACAAAAAAAAAATAATATCAAGTTTACTTAAATACATAAATAAGGCAGTAACATCAAACAGTGCTAAAAGGGGCAGTTCCAGTTAATAGCTTTTTATTTGACTCCAACAAGCAGCCTGAATCATTTCCCCTTCAAGCAGTGCGCTATAAACTCCTAAGTGGTTTCTTTTCATGTTTTCTTTACAAGTTTCCATTATAATCGTCACTGTTTTCTACACCAGTAAGTGACTGCCAGTGGGGCTTGCTTTTATAGAACCTGAGGGCACCAGTGGTCATAGGCTGTAAGCTGAGATCTAACAACAAACACTGTGGAGGGTACGAGTGTAAGTGCTTCTGTTGCACTTCATCCTTCAATATTCAAGGATTCCACAATTGGACATGGACATAAATGTGTGTGTGTGTGTGTGTGTGTGTGTGTAAGAGAAGAGTACTGTAACATTAGTCTGCAGAATTGCAAATCAGTTGCGGTGGAGCTGCACTTATTACATGTGCCGCACGCAAGTTAGATATGCTGTTGGGAAGAAAGGGATGTGTTTAGCTGTAAAGGCATTTTAGACAGACATTTAACCACCTTCTCTACATGCAGTAGTCCGTCTGAGCCAATTTGAAGTGATTACAAGGCAAAAGCTGTGATATGGCGTTATCAGACTTTCTAACCTGAACACATGCACCTACAGAAACATGTAGTTTGGACCTAAAGTTTCACTGCAAATGATAAAATGACAGAAGCAGATAAATTGATCAAACGCCAGCCATCTGATGCCACTCAGTCAGCCAGAGAAGTAAGCCCGTGACCAAGTGCCAATTGGCCCAGAATAGCAAATGTAATGGTTACCAACTTGGATGAAAGGTCACTTGAAAGTGTTGAAGATTTAAAAAGGGTATCAAGAACATTCGTGGAGGAGAAGGATTGACTGAGGGAGGCATGCAAATCCAGAAATGCACCAAGTTTGGTTCAAAACCTCAAGTGGTCATGTTGTGTACAGTGCTGCAGCACAAATTCAGGTTCTAGCTGATTTGTACTCACTTACATAGATAGTACATGCAAGTAGACAGCAGTGAGTAGTACAGCCACATACTGTATCTTGTATTTAAGCAGCAGGACAGACAGAAGGAGGTGCAGCCCCTTTAGTAGTCCTCTGTGAGTCCTCTGATGGGAGTGGTGGGGGTCTGTTCACGTTCAGCTGGCCCACAGAGACAAATACGCAAGTGTTTGGAACACTTAATTGCTATCGTCCCAGATGTTTCCCCCGGTTATATGAGTCTTGACGTGTGTGTATATACATGTGTGAATAAACTTGTATGTCTGTCTTTATCAAAATAGAGGAAGCTTTTTTACTACAGCATTACTGATGGTAGGTGAAACAAAGCGTGCAAACTCACTAAACATTATGACGCATGTTGCTAACAGAGAGGTTGAAACATCTCTTTGTCTTGCTTATTTAGCTGTTGTTAAAGTTTTAGGGCTAGGAAAATCACTTGACATCTTAAAGTTTTATCCAGCAGTTTTACAACAGAACTTTAATGTGGGGAATTAAATAGTTTTGGATGCTTTTTCAGTTAAAAATAGAAAATCTACCACAACTAAAAAACACTTGAAAACAGCACCTTAATCATAGTTATATGAGTTTGGACTGTTACCTAGCAAATGTCATCCTCCATCTACCTGGTAATCCTCTCATTTCACCTGACAGGTTCATTACACAGACGCACTAGTATGTTCTGCCTGCAGGTTATTTTAACATTTATTAACATTTTACATCAACTCCATCTTACAACATAAATGCCTCTAGAGCGGCTTCTTAAAAGAAATTTGGCACATTGTTGAATATTGACTCAGTCATCATGTCAACTTTCGTTTTCGTTAGACACTTCTTTTTAGACAAAAGATCCCAGTCTTTCCTTTCCCAAACTCTGTTTCCTTATTATTGTACCTCCTATAACCTTCTACTTCCACAGTATGCTATATACCAACACCATGATACTGTCCTTTCACCCCACAGGTTTCAGAGAGAGTGCCTTTGCGTATGCCATTGCAGCAGCAGGTGTGGTACATGCAGTGGCCAACGCCTGCTCCATGGGCAAACTGAAGGCATGCAGCTGTGACGAGAAGCGCCGTGGGGACGAGGAGGCCTTTCGCATCAAACTGCACCGTTTGCAACTGGAGGCCATCCACCGGGGAAAGGGTATGGTACACGGCGTTATGGAGCATTTCCCCGCTGACCTGCCAGGACCCCAGGATTCCTGGGAGTGGGGTGGCTGCAGTCCCGATGTGGAATTCGGTGAGAAGTTCTCGAGGGACTTCTTGGATGCCCGCGAAACCTACAAAGACATCCATGCCCGTATGAGGCTGCATAATAATAGAGTTGGGAGACAGGTGAGTCAGGAAGGGATCGTAAGTGAGAGGATGAGCATTTGTGAGCATTTTGAGTGAGATTTTGTATTTGTATTATTTTCGTCTTGCAACCGTAAGCCTTGTAGCATAGCATAGCAGAGAGCAAGATTATATTTTAATTTAAGCCAATCCTACATTTTAATATTGTTCTCTGTGATTTTGATAACTCCAGGACTAGTATTTAACAGCTTTGATTTACTTTGAATTCAGTAACTTATTCAATTTGTGCCTTTTACCTCAAATTAAAGCGGTACTTCACCAATTTTACACATCAGTTTACCAGGAGCACTACTCAGCATTTAAACACAGTTGTATAGTGTCTACAGTGGCTCTTGGATAGCTTTCTTTTTTTTCTTTTTACTTTGTTTATTGTGTTTCAATGTGTTAATACAGATACACAAGGGTGTAATATAAAAATGCCATTGTATAATAAGCATACTATTTGGACAAACAAAACCTTTTGGTTCGCTTGTACTTAGTTAAAATAGTTGGAAATAACAACGGAATACAGATTTGAACTCACAGATATGTAAAGACAATAATAACAAACAAACAAACAGGCCCCCACGACCCTGTACGTAGGATAAGTGGTTGACGATGGATGGATGGATGGATATTACACGGTAAAACAGGTGGAGAGCGGGTGTGTTGAGTGCTACTGGCCCAATCATAATGCTACAGTGCACAACACAATCTGATTTTATTGATTGGGTCAACAGTGGCCGGTCATTGTCAGACTATCTATGTATGTGTGTGTGTGTTTAAAGGAGTTAGTTAGCCCAAGCTGCACTCAGTAATGGCTGCTCTTTAGGTTCCCTTTCAGCACTACAGGGCAGTTGTTTATCCTAAAAAAAATTTTCTTTTTGAAAAACAACCTTATTAAAGGAGCAGAGGCAGGGTGTGACGCTGCAACATTGATTACTGTTGCTAGTGTGTTTTCTTTTAGTTTGCAGGAGATTATAATTGTTATTTTTTGTTGAATTTCTCTCCAATCATTTAGTTACACTGGTTAGCATATTTGTATGGCTAGGCTTTGTTGAAACAGGTTTCGACAGTTTTTGATTGAATAAAATAGTATTTTCTTAAACAGGATACCCAGAGAAAAAAACAGTTATATCATTATGAGCTTGGTCTTGTAATGGGCCTTTGCCCTTTTACCCTCTTTTAGTGCAAACCAAAGAGAGGAATGTCTATTTGTTATGGTGGCCACAGTGGGACTTTCCTATATGATGCCCAAGATGATTTTATGAATTAGGATTGGCTTAATACACGTATCATAAAGTCAAAGAAGCCTGGTGCAAATGGTTATTTTGTTAGCTTTAATTTGTAATTGATGTGTTATTGTCAGATTCCCAGGACAATAAGGCCAGTAGATAGTATACAAATCTACAGATTTATAGATTGATGGCTTGTACACAATTTGTGTCAGGCTGTTACTCGAGTTACTACTTTTTTAATTAGCTGTACCGTGCCCCTGTTGTGTTGTTTGTTCAGGGTAACTGAGTAATTTATTCAACTCTCACGACTTAAAGGATTGACAGATCTGGGAACGTTGCTAGTTTGGACTAACTTTGTTCAGTTATGAAGGTGGTCTTGTGCTCACTATGTTCAATTTCTGCAGTGTCAGATTAGTCACAATGTTGAAGTAAAGAGACTCAATCATCATCTGTAGTTTTATATAGCTTTCTTACTGATAAGCAGACTTTTCCTGTTTTTCCTGTTTTATTATTATTTGTTATTTATTCTCTTGTAGTAGTCAGTGTCCATCCATCCATCCATCCATCCATCTTCATCCGCTTATCCGGGTTCGGGTCGCGGGGGCAGCAGCTCCAGCAGGGGACCCCAAACTTCACTTTCCCAAGCCACATTAACCAGCTCTGACTGAGGGATCGTGAGGCGTTCCCAGGCCAGTGTGGAGATATAATCTCCACACTGACCATAGGTGAGGGTAGGAATGAAAATTGACCGGTAGGTCGAGAGCTTTACCTTACGGCTCAGCTCTCTTTTCGTCACAACGGTGCAGCAAAGCGAGTGCAATACCACCCCCGCTGCTCCGATTCTCCGGCCAATCTCCTGCTCCAGTCTCCCCTCACTCGTGAACAAGACCCCGAGGTACTTGAACTCCTTCACTTGAGGTAAGGACTCATTCCCTACCTGGAGTTGGCACTCCACCGGTTTGTTGCTGAGAACCATGGCCACAGATTTAGAGGTGCTAATCCTCATCCCAACCGCTTCGCACTCTGCTGCGAACTGATCCAGTGAGAGCTGAAGGTCACGGACCGATGATGCCATCAGGACCACATCATCCGCAAAAAGCAGTGACGAGATCCCAAGCCCACTGAACCGCAGCCCCTCCTCGCCACGACTACGCCTCGATATCCTGTCCATGAATATCACAAACAGGATTGGTGACAAAGCGCAGCCCTGACGAAAGCCAACCCTCACCCGGGCGGCTGTGGCGGTTCAATCCCCTGGTTGCGTGTCGAAGTGCCCTTGGGCAAGATATTGAACCCCGAATTGCCCCTGGTGGCTGTTCCGCCAGTGTGTGAATGTTAGTTTCGGTTTGAGCACTTAGGCTCAGTGTATGACTGGTGAATGCAGATATAGTGTAAAAGCGCTTTGAGTGGTCGAAAAGACTAGAAAGGTGCTATACAAATACGGAGCATTTACATTTACCTGGAAAGAGTCCGACTTACTGCCGAGTACTCGGACAGCTCTCGCTTTGGATGTACAGGGATTGGATAGCCATAGTCCCGCAGCACCTCCCTGGTCTTACGCCTTCTCCAGATCCACAAAGTACATGTAGACCGGATGGGCATACTCCCAAGTCCACTCCAGGATCCTTGTGAGAGTAAAGAGCTGGTCAGTTGTTCCACGACCGTGACGAAAACCGCATTGTTCCTCTTCGATCTGAGGTTCGACTACGGGCCGAACCCTCCGTTCCAGCACCCTGGAGTAGACTTTACTGGGGAGGCTGAGAAGTGTGATACCCCTGTAATTGGAAAACACTCTCTGGTCCCCCTTTTTGAACAGGGGAACCACCACCCCAGTCTGCCACTCCTTGGGCACTGTACCCGACTTCCACGCAAAGAGACGTGTGTAATGATCAATGTGTAATCAAATCACCTATAACAATAATAAATAACAACAATCATCAGTGTTGTTTGTTATAGTTATATTATGGGGACTTCTTTTTAACTACATAAACGGGTCAAAAAAAGTTTTTCTGGGTAAACTATTAAATGAAATTGTGTATTACTGTAATAATTTAAGCCTTTTAAGCAGTTTTATTAAGTTAAAATTAGGTAACTTCTTTGGGCTAATACGCTCCTACAGAGGTTTCTGCCGTGGACAATGGGAAAGAACGATGTAAATGACAGTGATAAGCCTTGATGATATCCAGCACTGTGGTCTAACAGAGACAAGAAGCGACCATAAATTGCTCATTGTTCCCTGTTTCCTCTTGAGTAATTTGGGCCTGTATCTTTCAATCAGTTTACTTCTGGTTTCCTTGATTATGCAGACAAAACACAAATGGGACGTGTCAGCTGAACTCAACAACAGCTGGCCTCTGTGCAGTAGCTGTAATGGAAGAAATAGTCATAGACTGGTGACATAAATTCCAATCAGTGCTGTGGCCTTGGGAGTAAACTTTGGGCAGGGGCTGATATGACATTAGTTGTAGCCTAATGAGTTCATGAGCCTTTCTCTTTTGTTTGGATTTAGTAAGTAAGGTTATAAAACCTGGGATGTTGTATGTTGTCTTAACTCTGTCTACTGTCTCTTGAGGCCACATGCTTTCCAATAATTGAAGCTTTGGAGGGCGGCACAGTGACTTATACACTGCCCCACATCCAAAACTCCCTCTGGTTTGATCCTGTTTTGTCTCTACTTGTTGGTTTGTCCTTTTGCCGCAGTCTATCCTGTCAAAATGCCCTTGAGCAAGCCATCTCTTCCTGTAAATAGGTGTGGATTTGAATCTCTAATATGCAAATATTGGTTATGAGTAGTAGTACCAGGAAGACACAAGTGTAAACATAAGTTTAAGTAAGTATAAATAGATTTTAAAATAATCACCAAACAATGCCTTTGCTGTTAATTCTGCCCTCAAACATGATGATGACACAGACACAAATTAGCGTATTAGCCTCATATTTAAATGCCACTTTTATTATGCAGGCATAACCACAATTACATGTGATACCTTGCTATTAGAGGGATCAGTTTGGCAAAAGAAAGACATCACGGTCACTATGAAGTTGCATAGAGAGGGAGTCAGAATTACAATGATTAGTCAATTAATCCATTAATCAATTAGTTGTCAACTATTAAATTAATCGCCAACTATTTTTTTAAAAGAAAAACTGTCAAAATTTTCTGATTGTAGCTTCTTAAATGTGAATATTTTTGGTTGCTTTGCTCCTCTATGACAGTAAACTGAATATATTTGGGTTGGGGACAAACGAAGACATTTGAGGATGTCACCTTGGGTTTTGGGAAACACTGATCGACATTTTTCACAATTTTCTGGACCTAATAACAACTAATTGATTAATCGAGAAAATAATCGTTTGTTGCAGTCCTAGTCAGAATCAAAGTAATATTTGTCTTCTGTTTTGGCTTGGACTGTTTGCAGTATAAAGGCTTATATATATATATAGCCAATGGGATGTGTTTTGAATGTAATAGGCAACTAAAGATGTGGAAATCAACATTAGCTGTAGATGTGACTGGAAACAAAAAGTCCATTAGGGTGCTGCTGTGTTATATGGGAGGCACAATTTTGACAATGTTCATTAAGTAAAATAAATTATATAATTTTATAGATTATATATATTACAATTATTATTATATAACAAGTTTATAAAACCAATCCAGTTCCACCGTTGGGCAGATGAAATGCTCCAGAGAAAATCTTTCAAAATCAGAATACGTAATCACACCCTTTAAACACTGAGAAGAGTAACAGCAGCTCAAAGAAAACAAACTAAAACTTGCACTACTCAGCTTTATTTCAATTTACGGTTTGATCTTTCCAGACGGATATTTATGTTGGCTGTCAGGCTCCTCACAATAAATTTTGTTTTCAGTGTGCCAGGCTGCCAAGCAATCCGAAGCATCAATCAAACAATTAAAACTTTGACTCAACATCAAATAGATTGTACCGCGTTTTTGGAAAAGCCTCTTTCTAAGGACTATGACAAAAATGACAACCAGTGCTCCTTCACCTTTACCACTTGTATTTATACACAAGCTTGATGACCCCTTGGTTGGGTTCAGGCTTATATGTCATTGTTGCACATACAAAAAGGAGAGGAGAATTTCTATTCCCCTACTATGTTGTTGAAATTACAAAATGAGCTTAACGGACATCTATCATGGAAAATGGAGGTATAATGAAAAATTTGAGGACAATGTGAGCTTTCAGTACAATACCAAACCTTTGTTTACATGGAGATGCATCAAGGGGCTTGTTGATTTGTACAGCTTACTGCAGGCTGGAGATCAGTGCTTGAATGAGTGGGATGTACAGAGGCAATTCCTGGCTGGAAGAGAGAGAGAGAGAAAGAGGAACAGATCGAAAGAGTGGGCACTTAAGGACAGAGAAAAAGAGACAGAGAGCTAACTTAGGATAAGTCTTTGGAGAGCTGTTGTACTGTAAAATACACCGCATCTTGATGACTTCAAATAGTACAGAAAGCCGCAACAAAACCCCCTTAAGACCTTGGAACAGACACATACACACAGAGATGTAGACACGTACACACACACACGGCCCCTAGAAAACACTGACAGGTGGGGCCTCAAAATAATGCCTACCCTTCCCGTATCTCTTTCCTCCCACCGACCTGCCACTACCACCACCTCACCTCCCTCCGTTCTGCTCCTCCCCTCCACCCCCTCCCCCCTTTCAGAGAAGTAGTCTTTAAGCAGAGGAATGCGGTGGTTTTTTAGCGGGGTGTGCATGTCGCCTCATGCCCACCCCAGGGTTCTCACGACGTCCCGTCTTGTTTTTAGCCCTAATTAGTGGCTGCTGGCAGTTTGGAAACAGATGTTTAAAACCCTGCAAAAGATTTTAGACTTCAAACACCAGGGCGGAAAGTAGAAAGAGATTCGCCCCTTCCTTCCCTCCCCTCTTCCCCCTCTCCTGCTCTGCCTCCTCCAACTTCTCTCCAATAGGACTGATTACAGAAATAATACTGTACACTGCGCACAAGAAATTAATGCGGAGGGGAGGTTAATTTACATATGATGTCAGCACATCATTAACATCATACATATGTAAAGGTCAAACTTTACCAGCTGCTTGTTTACCCTTGAAAAAAAGAAAACTACATTTTGAGTAAGTTGGGAAAATTAATAAAAATAAATGTTAAAACCCCTCCAAAACCAAGTAGTCAGAATCCTGCAATAATTTTACTATGAAGGTGCACAATGCAGCCTTCAGTGGTTTTGTTATAGTGAACTGAAACACACGACTGTTCAGTAGTTAATAACAGTGGCTGACTGACTACATTTTTAAAGTGGCTGATTATGACATGGAAACACTTCACCAGAGAAGTAAATTTCATGGCCAAGTTTTGTGTTCAGAGTGTTCTTCTCAATCGTTAAAAGAGCACACCTCAAAACAAATGCTTGGCACCCTTTCGTGTGTTCATGTTGCAGAGCTTAGAGCCATGTCAAGGTTCTGTTGAAGCCTGTCTGCTCATTAGGCAGGTGGTGACAGTGTTGGCTATGCAACAGTGTGCCATGTTACTGGCAAGCGTCTTCTGGTAATTATAATTTACCATCAGGGCCTGACTTCAGGGCAGTACGGCAAGATAGTATCCCCCTTTTCAGAAAGGGAACTGTACATTTGAACTTCTATTGACCCCCTTTTTAAATCTGTAATGTAGCCAAACTGCTGTTCAATACTGGAACTGATTATGCACATTTGCCCTGACTTGCTCCAAATCCTTATTAGGGGTCGTGCTCATGGGGGCACTTGTTTTGTTGACTCTTGGTGATCTTCAAAGTACTCAAGTGAGAGTGGCTGTGCAGCAGTCATTAATGCTCAAACAGCACAATGCAGTTTTGGCTTTAAAGTCAAAAGCTCATTTACACTTTTGTGTTGCTATAATGAACATTTGTACTAAATTGGAATAAAATAGCAGCAATAGAAATGTGAGATGGCCAAATCCTCTTTGGCCAGTCCCTCTATCACGTGATCAACTGGCTAATGGATGCCCAGTTGTCATATCATAACGTCAGGGTTAAGTGCAAGCTTTGTGCGGCTCTTCACGTAAATATCATACATTTTGCAATAGTTCCCCTCGGACCAAAGACATAAATTATGTTAATGCATCAGAAGCTAATTTAATTTAAGGTGCTAAATATTCTCTTGTGATTAATCTGCACCTACTATATTGTACAATAACATCAGCTTCCACTAGGCAAAAAATGGATTCACTTGTGTCTGATGCCAGCCCCTACTGCAGCAACTCATGTATCGCATCGCTTAGCAGCACAGGAGGGATTTGGTATTGGATTGATTCAAAAGTGAAATAATTTGGCCACCTGCAACTCATACCTGTAACAAATGTGGTGGTAACTGAATCTGTAACTGCTTGTAAATCTGATGTTTACAGGCAATTGAAGACCTACTTTGTGTGTGTGTGCACGACATTGCTTTCAATAGAAAACTGAACATACTGCAGCACCCCCTCTAGCTTGTTCAAACCAGCTATAGTGGGACTCCTGGGATCCTTTAATGCCTAATTTAACCTTTAAGCAATGATAAACTGCTCTGGAGAGGCCATTTACGTTAATTCATTGACCCACATGAAAAGCAAAAGTGTGTTTGATCAAAAATAGCAACATTACTGCGGGGTTAGTCCTGCGCTCCACAGTGGCCATTTCATATCATCAGCAGTGCCGACCAATCCAGAGTCCTGACAGTACAGAGGCAAAGCATTTGATCTGACCTGCCACATATTGTGCACACTAACACATACAAACACACACACACGCCCGCATGCTATCCTCACAATTCTTCTACTCACACGCTGACACATCCACGTAAATATACACAGAGGCAAATGTTTCATAGTAAAAGCTCAGCAGGTGGAAGTGCTTTAGCTGGTAATAACATTTTATTAGAGTCTTTAAATGAGAGCTGTGGACACTGTGTGCAATTAACAGTGAGTAAATACTACACACACACACACACAAACTGACACTCATTCTAATGTAGTTCTCACTGTATACTCTAGGTATGCATTTGCTCAGTAATTGCATGCCATTGTGTTTGCATGCTTGCGTGTGTATTTGTCTGTGGACGCTTAACTGTTCTTTTGAAGCAAGGCGTTTGATTTGTTTAAAGTGATGTCTGGGCTTAATGTGCTGCTGTGGGATTTGTTTGTGTGCTTTGATATCGCCTTGGCTTTCTGCTTGGCTTTAAAGGCCCTTTAGTAGATTTTCTTTGAACTGACAAACACAAGGCAGCATGAAGACTAGTCTGCTGTTTATCGGTAGGAAGGGTCGATTGTGGGACACATAGATATTAGATTAGGATTTTCCCAAATGTGGTTAGCGATGATGACACAGGGATTGGCCAATGATTAAATTCAATGCGCCCAACAAAACAGGGCATAAGGCATAAATTATACATGTGCCGATACAGTGTAATTAGTTATGACTGGCAATGAAGTTTCTCAGCGACTGTGTCTCCACACGGTGAACGTTAACTATATTATATAAGTCTCATATTGTAAAATGTGTTATTAGTGTGGCTTAACATGGAGACCAAGCACCACACAAATCATAACTGTACACAGTTTTTAAATATTTGACAGAAAGGAGCACAACGTAATGCATTATATTTCTGGGATTCTTCATTAACGTTGTTACACAGACAGCTAATTGCTCCCTTCATCACAGATTGGTGGTCTTATGTGTGTCATGCCACAGGACTTTCCCTCTACAAGAAAAGCTATGCTGCAAGTCATCACCAACCCCTTCATTACCACTGAGTCAGTATTGACTCAGCCAAATCTTGATGTTCAGAATGACAAAATCAGGTTTAACATTAGGCTAAAAGGAGTGTGGCAAAACTTTACCTTTGGCATTCTGCAGTTGTGGGTCAAAGTTTGACAGGGTGGCAACAGGCACGTTCATGCTGTGAATGAAAAACCGCCTCATAAATTCTGTATAATATCGAAAACGATCAGTATAATTATTGACTATTTCTAAAGGGAAGGGTTAAACACACGTGCAAAGTATTTGATTGACACATAGTATAATTTTTGATTTATTGTAACACAAATAAGGAAAGTGAAAAATAGTTTCATACAACTACAATTACAAACTGTCAACTGATGACTTCATCAGGTTATGTGTAAAACAACAAAGCAAAAAAACAACAGAATAAAGTGTGAGAGTACAATTAAGACATCTAAGTTCTGGCTGAAGACACGGGTCACATGTCATCAAGCTTTCTTCCTCTGCTCATGTCCCCTGGCTTTTGATTCTACCTGCTGTTTTCTCTCCAGTAACGGCAAAAATGAAAGAGTCTTTTACCTTTACCTAATTTATGCACTCGTTTTCAACATTAGACTGTGGTAACAAGGCCAGACACCATCTCTGATCTTTAGCTGACTTGGTCCACACCTCTTCATTGCACGATAGTCTGCTCTACTCCAGCATGGCGTGCTTTTGCCTTGGTCTACTGTATTACAGTATGTAGCCTGCAGTCCTAATCTGCCACCAACATGTTGTATTTGATCTCTGTCTGGGGTTGTTTTATAGACGCCTCTGTCTTACTCTCTAAGCCAATTAAAACTTGCCAGATGTTTGTTTCTAACTGTGCTCCACCATTGACTTTGAGTCAATTACATCGCTGAAGTGTATGTGCAATGTAGGCCAATGTGTAAGCAATGGAATAGCAGGTTTCCATCTTATCATTCAGTAAATCATATTTTTCAAAGACAGTTTTTTAAGTTAGCATTCTGTCTACCTTACATTGCAAGGACTTGCAGACATGGAGAAAGCAATGAGACATACATTGTCATTGTCACTTCTTTGATCTATACCATGCACCGCAGTAGCTGACAGTATGTGTGTTATGCAAAGTGTTCTTTTCTAGCCAGCTTGTATAAAGTAGCTCAAGTTAGATGTACAGTATTTGTTTATTTCCTGGCTCAGATTGCCAAAACAATCACAGCTGATTGACAGGTTAGATAGGATTGCTTATTACAATCTAATCTGTATGCCTAATAGGAGCAGGACATGATGATTAAGCCTAGATGGAGTATCGACTAGAGAGACAGGTGACACCCACCCACTCCCTCACAGACACACAAACAGCCTTTGTGTATCAAGCGTTGTAGGTAAAGCAAAGAGATAATCCAAAGATCATCTCCCGCTCCTGTCATCCTCTTTTCGTCTCTCCTTTCCTGTGCTTTCCCCTCCCCTAAAGTAATATGCACTCCCCTACAGTTGCATCAACCAGCCCCTCCTCCGCTGGCCCTGCATTGCCTCTGGGCTAATTCTCAAGATCTACAACGAGGCAGCTATAAATCACTGCGTCAGTTTTCTTCCTCTTTTCCACAGTAGCCAAGTCAGATATCGTAAACACAGACAACACTTTTCTATGCTGTCTCTCTCTCCCCCTCTCTCTCTCTTGTCTTTGCTACACGATGTCATAACCCCAGGTACTGATGAGAAGGAACAGGAAGAAATCACAAAATGAGTAAAATTAGTCTGGATATTAGAGTGGTCCTTTGTGGCCTGCTCCAATTTGTGTCATGGTTATTTATTGATTAAAACAATATCCATGCATTTTAAATAGTAAATATCATAAGTTGCATTAATTTTGTCCAACACTTTTAAAACAAATTTAAATTTGAAATGCAATGTAGCATTTCCATTAAATTAAGTTCAATTTGGTGATCATTTGCAATTTGTTTTCTTTTTCTCCTCTTGTACAAAATGTTCTCAACTAGTGTTTCCCCCAGCTCTTCTGTCATGTGGATCATCACTCCACATGTTATACAGTACTGACAGACCACTTCTAACATAGCAAGAGCAGACAGATTCCTCATTTCCTATTACCTGTTAAGGGTCTGGATTGCACCTGTTTGCCTTTCAACTACACGCCAAAAGAATATCTGACATTTCCCCCCACACACAAAGTACTCATCACCTGGAGTTATGTTCTTTTGTTGAGGTTTTAGGAGCCTGCAATATTTTTTAAAGACCTGCCCAGTCAGAGCACAGGGTGTGCAGTATGCCTTGAGTGTTTAATGGATAAATCCACTCTTAAACAGAACTCACAGATGTTATTGCTCTGATGTTGAATCGGCCTATATGTTCATTTTAAATGGTGTGGTATTCCTCTTTAAATCTAAAAAGCTGTTGCAGGCCTTGTCATTGGTTAACATGTCTGACTTTAGCTGAGTAGCAACAAGTTGCAAACCTTACTGGCTGTGTCTGACAGAACAAATCAAATGTATAGGATGCAGCATTATCCATTTATAGTGACACTGCATTAGAAATAATGGTAAACATTTAAGTTTTGCTAAGCCCATTAGTTACTGTTGCTATCCCTGTCAAATGTTCTGTTCTTGCTCAACACCTATGCAGTTTATAATTATAACAGTGGCAGAATTTGTAGTACTTATTGTAACAAATAAGTCCCTTATTTTTAGATAAAAGTTGACAACAGAGTTCTCAAGACAATCAATTTTGTGGGCTGTAATGACAACTCTTGCTTTCAGGACAATAAGACACGAGGCATTGAAAATTGGGACTCTCGGGAGAATCTGTTGCTTTCTGTGATTTGATTTTCAAAGGGCTTTGCTAAGCAGGGAAGACAATTAAATGGGTGTCTTTAATTGAATGGTTTATATGGGAACACAATCCTTATTAGCTTGTTTTTATGTCCATACTAACTTTTACATTTTAAAATGGTAAAAGACATGAATTAATCAGTGACAGAGGTTAATTCAAACTTGCTGTTGTTGGCGCCGATTCATTTTAAAAAGGTTTCTATCACAAAATTCTACCAGTAATGTTACCACTCTGGTCACAAACTGTCTGCTCCAGAGTGGGTCCACTTGGACTTGTGGCGTGAGAGTGAGTGAAAAACATGAATTGTGTGAGTCTCACGGTCATTGCAGAAGATTTGGCAGTCTTGTGAATCGATTCCTCACACTTTTGGTCTTGTGTTTTGGGTTTTGGAAATGCGAACAAAGACAAGACACCACCCTCTAAATGTACTAAATGTACTACTGTAAAGCAATGGTTTTGTGGGCGTCACAATTTTAGTGAGAACAAAATTTATCTCCAAATGCTGTTTCTGCCTTAGGGTAATATTTACTCTTATGTAAACTACTCTGCTTTAGTACATATAAAATGTTTGAGACATGCTGCTGTGGTTTCTAATCTCCCAGAACAATTTTTTATTTGTTTTATTTTTATTTTTTCCGCTGCAACAATATGACTAAATACCATTAGAAATAACACTTTTGAGCTGTTTTTGTTGTTTTCCAGTCCTTTGAAACCCCCATCTTGCTGCAAATGTACTTTCAAACAGTAGCAATGTGGATGCAATTATGACTCCTAGGTCAGTTTGTCTCTTTAAGGTTTAAGTGGGTTGGAGAGTTCCATGATTACAGACTTTACAGTGTGTTTAAGGCCAGCACATTTGTGATTCTGGGGTAGCCTCTGCCCCTGTGTAAAAAATGAGCCAAACACTGCAATCTGAACTCAGGGCAAGTGCTGTTTGAGCTGTTATAATGTTGTTTATTATAAAGTCTTTCAGCCTCTAGGATCTCCAGTGATCACAGCTTCTTTCAACGCTCCAAATAATAGTAGGACCATGTTTATCCAAAACGGTAACTTTACTTTCTGTAATCCCGACACATCAGCGAAACATGCAATAATGCAAAGAATTTTGTTGAAGAATGTTGTTGTTATGATATACCATCAAAAAGATTTTAAGATAACAATGTTCCTGACATTTAATTTGTTTTAAATGCTCTATACTGGTGGGTTTGGTGAGTGAAGGCAACTTAAACTTATTTTAGCTTTGATTGTATACATTTTTATAAATAAGTAAGAAAATCATATATGACATAAATTAACCTTTAAGTTTAAGCAAAACTGGAAAACCACTGTGTGGCATTACATGGAGCCTTATAGCATGCAAACCAAGCCCTCTACTGTGTTCAAGAACTTGTTCTCGCTCCTTCTGAGAAAGGTTAAATCACACAATGAAACTGGAAAAGTGAAGTATCTGATTTTTGGCACCGGCCCAAATTGACATTGAGAAGTGGGTAACTAAACTGTCACAGTCAACATATGATGGATCTCTCCCATCTCTATTTTCCCCTCTATGTTTCTGTTGTTTCTGTAATGGACAATCCTGGTTAAATAATGGAGCAAGTGTGACTACGTAATGTAAAAAAGAAAAATAACCCACGTGATGCTCTTCATGGGAGAGTTTCATGTTCTGAAGCTAAGCAAGAAGAGTCTACAGGACCATTCCTGCACATACAGGCAGTATCACCATGTACACACAAGCATATGGTCCACATGCTTACACATACAGTACACACACACACACACAAAGAAACCCACACACACACCTACCATGTTTTAACAAACTCCTGTACGTATCCCTTAATTGGTCGTACCTGTAGTTCACCATTTCTGTGTCATTGTTATCATGGATAGTTATTTCATTGATGGATAATATTTTGTGCATGTGTGGAGATTAGCATTATTGCTAGCACATGTGTGGGATGTGTTAAACTGTAGAAGTGTTCAGTGTGACGTGTATGTGTGTGTGTGTGTGTGTGTGTGTGTATGTTGATAGGGGCGGCAACAGCAGTAGCATCTGTCAGTACTCTGGGTGGCCTGGTGTTCCTGTTGGTAATAGGATCTTTAAGTTTAGAACAGGTGATGACTGATAAACATATGCACACAGACATACACACACACACACACACACATACACATAAATAAGTAAATATATATATATATATATATATATATATATTTACATGCGTACATGTAGCCTTAAGGAAATTTTACCGGGATAGACAGGATTTATGCCATGTAATGTTTATGTGTGTGTGTGTAGTGTGTGTCCTGCTGCTTCTACTGCTGAAAAGGGTGAGTGGGTCTTGCAGTTTTGTTTATGCTTATTTATGTGTGCATATATACTATAGACATCAGAAGCATTCTTGTACATCTTAAAGACTCTATATTCTCATGGTTTGTTCTAGCAGGGAACAGCAACACAAGAGATTGGACAAAATAAAACAGGAACTAACCAAACTAAAACACCAAAACCATGACATATATAAGATTTCAATTGTAGTACTTAGTAATCATGTAAAACTCCTGTAATGTAAAAATATGAAAGCAATACAAACTGGCTGTTGATATCCACTTGGTTCCAACTGCTGCCAGCATTAAATCAATAAAGTGAAAATACCTTAGATTTATTACCTGATGCCAAAAGATGAATAATTACACCACTATCTGTTTAGGTAATACCTGCATCCATCTGTGTTATTTGATATCAGTATGTTTGACAACAGGCTCAGAGTCAGACCACCTGGCTTGTTAAATGCGGGACTGATATTCCTTCAGGGCATTATGTGCCATCATTCACTATACAGTGGAATAGTGGCTTGCTTAGTAGAGCAAACAAATAAAAAAAATGAAGGAAAGCCAGTATGAAATATGACATCTAGTCTGTACCTGTTTATATTATACGTCAAATGTAACCAGTAATCAAGAAAGTCATTAATCCCTCTCATTTTCTCCACACACACCTCCCTCACTTCCTCATTTCATCCCACTCTTTCTTTTTTGTCTCTCTCCATCTGTGTTTTTTCGCAGGTGGTGCTCGACCACATGAGAAGGAAATGCAAGTGCCACGGTACATCGGGGAGCTGCCAGCTGAAGACCTGCTGGCAGGTCACCCCAGAGTTCCGGGTGGTGGGCTCAATCCTCAAAGAGCGCTTCCACATTGCCACGCTGATCAAGGCCCACAACCGAAACACCGGACAGCTCGATCACTCCCACAACAACAACAACCATCACAACCACCATAACCATCACAACCATCACAACCACCACAATCACCACCACACACACCGGCGGCGGCCAAGCATCCATGAACTGGTCTACTTTGAAAAGTCACCAGATTTCTGCGAGCGGGACCTGGGGTCAGACTCAACGGGTACGCAGGGGCGGATCTGCAACAAGACCAGCCCCGGCATGGACAATTGTGAAAGTCTGTGTTGCGGGAGAGGCCATAACATCCTTCAGCAGACGCGGAGCGAACGCTGCAACTGCAAGTTTCACTGGTGCTGCTATGTGGTGTGCGAAGAGTGCAGGATAACAGAGTGGGTTAGTGTTTGTAAATGAAGAAACACACACTAAAAGACTGCACACAATAAAGAAAACAAAGACAAATAGACATTTTTAAACCAAGACTATTCATTTGAATGGCCCATACATTTTTTTGCGGTGGACTGCTGTTTTCCAGAAGAGCAACGACAGCGTGTGAAGCAGTTGAGCCGGCAGAGAGGTAGATGTGCATGTTGGTAAAGAGTGTGCACATGCAGCAAATAAAGCTGCCACAACTCAGAGAGCTTGGATATTTACTGCATCCCTCTTGAGACATATCAGATAAATATCTGAAATACATGAAAGCACCAAATATGAAATTTGGGCTCTAATCTATTGTTGTTTCATCTGCATATGTTGACTGACACACAGCTGCATGGGATTCAGGTGAGCAAAGAGGAAGTTAGAAGTAAGCAGTAGATTGCATGCAGAAAGAAAATAATATTGCTTCATAGCACCAGCAATATATAAGGTGAAAAGGCTGATGTCTGCGTCAAATGAAACTTTAAAAATGGGGGGAGACATTTGATGTGTTTTTCAAACAGATGATACATTATACAGTTGTCCCTCCATGTCCTATATGATAACTTACAGCATAAACACAGTCATGTTACATGTTACAGTATTTGCCATTTCTTCTACTACATACAGAGACAAATATAGACTTTTCACACATCAGAAATCACAATGCACAGGATTTAAAACTGCACAACACACCTGGCCCACTTAAGGCTTTGGTGTATTGTTCAGGGGCAGTTCAGAACTTTCAAAATTTATAGTAACTATCATGTTACATCTAAAAATACATCAGGGGGTTGTTTGGCTCATCTGAAACTCTGTAGAGTCAGTCAATATTATTATGTTGTATGCATCATGTGTAACCCTGCTAACAGTGATGACACCCTTCAGTAAATACAAGCACACATTTTGGTAGAAGACTCCATTGAGAGGGCACACTTTTATAATGAATGGTGGCCACTGCAAAGGAGGATGTTACAGCAGTGATTAATCAGAGTGGCTGAAGTAAATCAAAAGAACCATCTGATAGGCTAATTGTTGGCGCTGCTTCGTGGGATTTCCTTCCCTCCAAAATAGGGTGTTGAAATAAAATCCACACAAATCAGCTTCCAATAGCGTAAGAACTAGCCCTATACACCATAAGGTTAATGTTGTGAATCCATGTGAAAATATCTGAAAACCATTGTGACAGGACAGCTGTTTTGAAATAGTGCATTACAGCCTCCCTAAAACACAGCACAGATACAGTACATCCTGAGTTATGTCATCCAAAATGTTCCATGTGTTGTCTGTGTTGTGTGTGTGGTATGCAATGTAAGAGGACTGTCAGAGTACAGTGCACAGTAAACCTTGATTAAACAAGTATGTTTTGTTACCTTCAGCATGATCTGAACAGCATTGTAAATAAAACAGAATAATGCTGCACAAGTACCATCAATACATTTAAAGTGTCTCAGGGAACTGAGCGCACATGAACAGGCTTCAGTTTCTCACACTATAAACATGCTAAGCTGTCATCAATCAAATTGTTTCCTGTTTTGTGATGCAATGTACTGCGTGCAACACTGTAAGCTTCTTGTGATATATCTACACTCACCTTCTTTACACTTCTTCGATGTGTGCAAATAGGGATATGTTGATGTCAACTTCAAAGTATATAAATAACAAAATTTGATATGGATTTCTGCCTATGCACATTTTGAAGATCATATTTGGTCTCAAGAAATGTGTTTGGGTGAGGCTCCTTATCAGACAGAATAATTTATTTCAAGTTACTTTGTTGAAAGCAGAGGTAAAAAAAAAATGAAATCTGGAATTATGTTTTAAGTGTAACAGATTATTTTGATTATGATAAGCAGTTTGCACATCCAGAACTGTGTCCAGGAAACTCTGGGAGATATCAGCAATATGCATTTTTTTCATGTCATAAATGTAATGTATGTACGTATTTTTATGTTTTAATATGGTTATTATCTAAGTTATTTTATTTTTGTGGATAACTTAATATTTGTAAGACAATAAAGAAAGATCATAATATTGAAAGGGGCTTTAATGTAATGAATATTAATATACATGAAAGCAGTGTATTTGGTGATGAGAACAGTTTTATGTTTGTTTTGTCAGGAGTCAGTTGCCTTCAGCATACTAATGATGATTAATTCCTCAGTTGCTGTATGCTAGTATATTTATGGTAAGGTTGCTTCAGAGGTCATTAGTGTTCTTCCAGTTTCCATCCTATGGGATCTCATATATTCCATTAATAATGATTAAACAGAAGAAGAAAGAAAATAAGAGTTTCACAATTGCGGATTACATATTTATTTGCTGATATTTTAGTCACAAAGGAATCAGGCAAGGTTTTCATAAAAACCATGAAAGTCCACTGTCAGAAACATGCTGCATTAGGTACAGCTGCAGTATGCACTTGGAATGGTCTATCATTTGATATTTTTGTCAATTTGTCAGTCTTGCTGTTTCTGATGCCTTTTGAGGGTCCGATCCAGATATTTTGCTCTGCATTTCCACAAACTTGGCAGACTCAGGTAACCCTATGGTTTATGGTATACAGTGTTTGTTAAAGGCAGCTTAAAACACGTATGTTGAATAAACAACAATATTACATAATTTTTCATAATGTCTTAAAGACATATGATTCAAGCCACACGGCATGCTCTTGAGAGCCCTGTTTCAAGGCTGTATTTTTAGTTATTAAATTTAAAATGAGGCTTACTTTTGGAACAGTTCTAGTTTCACTTCGGCTCTCTGCGGCTGAAGCCCCAAGAACACTCGATTGTACATTTCCCATCATTCAACCCAATTGTGTTGTTAGAACTTATTTGGCTAGTAAATGCTCATATCTCAGACTCCACACTCTCCAAGCCCAAACCAAGATACCCCCTCAATATAGTCTTTAAAATGTAGATCTTACTTCTTTTTTTTTTTAATAGTCTAAAAATATAAATAGATGGGTTTATAACTGGTTGTCACCATCTGTGTTTGGAGGATATACTGTATATTGTCTGGGTAGAGGTCTTTGACAAACCGTTCAACTAATAAACGTGAAATCTGGAGTGGAGAAAGTATGCAGACGCTTTTATTTTTTCCACATTGAATGAAAAACAAAGCAAAGGGCCATCATTAGAATAGTTGGCCACCATATTGTAATCACAGTTATCACAGTAATTACTTTTGACTGTGCATAGTCTGAATGTTTTGTTAGGAACATTAAGATACTCTCAGACCAGATAAGACCACAAGTCTGTGGTCAAGTGTAGACCCTCCCTTACCAGTTGTTGCTTGCGTGCAGAGAGAAATCCTGTTGAGCGTCCTGACTCACTTATATATTCTGTGCCCTGAGGGAAGTGATGAAGTCACCAAGTCAAGTGTAAGAATTCAAGAGATACATTTTCAAAGTAAACAGATGGCAGTAAAAAGGTGCTATTTCAGAGTCATGCGGTTCTATTCTTATCCAAACATACTCCTCACATTCCAGATAAAAATGAAAGCTTCCTTTGCCGCTCCAGCCTCGTCAAGCCTCTCTCTCTCTCTGTCCCCTCTGGTGCACCATCTGTATGTTGAGTTTCGCTGCGTAGTGCATCTTTTAGTGCACTGATTTAAGTGAACATGCTCTACAGCTCCCTCTCCACATTTATAAATAGTTTATGTGTGGATGTGTTCTTGTGGTGACAAAACCGTGTGTGAACTACATGTGCGTGTTTGTTGACGCAAGCATACGTGTCTCTCTTTGCGGGCAAATTCATTTAAGTGACAGGGTGTGTTGAGAAACATCCTGAGATGCCTGCTGTATTCTTACACCAGTTTCAGTGGCAACCAAGTCAAAGTTCAGCTGATCCTCTCTATTGTATAACAAGAAGTAAGCACAGAAATTAAAAACTTTTTCTGCTTTAATGATTTCATCTCACATGGAAAGAAACAAATTCCAAATGGTCATATAACTACTCAGAATCTGAACAGATATTATAATCCTTGATAAATGCTTGTTTAATATCAGATTACTCGAAAGAAAAAAAAACATTAATCTTCATGAGAATAGCTCTTGCCTGTGAAGAAATGCCAGGCCTGGACTTGTGTGCTGAGTTTATTTGAACAGTGGCTGTTATTTTGATAGAGAGCAGGTCCCAAAGTGACTTCAGGTTTGAGCTGAAACAACATTATGCTGGTGAATGAGATTTATTATGTTATGATCCCTTGGCATGAACAAGCAGGTCTGCATCACTTCTTTCATGTTTTCAAGGACAGGGTCAGGTTGGTTTTGCAATGATGCCTAAATTTACAGACACTGTGCATGTAAATAGCATGTAATGATGTGTGTCTACACTGCACAGTGAAATGGCTTTTAATACCATAGCATTAACCTGCAAATAAATCAATCTGTAAGTTGAAATGTCATTACTTACCTATTTGCATTAGTGAGGAAAATACCCCAGTTTCACTCCGTTGTTCTGAAAATAAGAGGTTTTCCCAGGACACTTGACAAGTTTGGTCATTTGGCACTGCATACGAAAGTTTAATCTTTAATCTTAACCTTAATTGCTTAATTGATGTTGTTGTTGCTGGTAAAGAACTTATTAATAAGTCAGTTACAGAAAACAAACTAATTAAAGGCATACATTTTGCATATTCCTACAAGCAACAGGACCACAGCATGCAAACTTTATTCAGTATTTTGTAACTGCTTGGCATGTGAGTGTAAAATATGTGTGCAAGACATAGCAGGGGAGAGCATACCTCTGTCTTTCTAGCCGACTGTATGTATGTTTATAAGCATTTGTGCAGGCGAGTGTTTATACAGTACATCATTTGTAGGCACATGTGCATTTGTTTGAGTGTGTGCATGCTTTTTCGTGATTAATCTTTTGTAATACCCAACAGATCTAGGGCCTGTTGTCTGTCCCTCTTGAGGTTTAAACCTTCAGATCCTGAGCTGTATCACTGGTCACCTAAACACTGTTAGTTTAATCCCCCCCAAAACATGCAGAAACCAACCAAAAGACTACGTAGGTAGGATATTGCAGTGAATCACACAAAGCAATAAAGTGCAAAGCAAACAATTTAATAAAAAGTAAAGTATGAAGATGAAAAAAAAGACATGTAGGAAGATGAAGACAAGGAGACAGACAGACAGCTAGCTGCTACAAGCTTGATGGAGGCTAAATGTTCTCTTTTCCTTTTCCCTCTGGGGTGGATTGAAAAGAACAAATATCAGGACCAGTCCCTACAAGTAAAATCAGGCAAAAGAACATTGAATAGTGCATTATAACAGTAATCCACTTATGACATGGATGCATGCCACATGTAGCAAACAGCAGCTCATCCAAACAAACAGCAGCAGTATTAATGATCAGCAGAGTCAGCTGACCATTGGTGTTTAATTTCATTATCAGATATGTTCTATGTGTGTAGCATTAAGACAGACTACAAATTTTCATTTTGTTGTACAACTTTGTGTTGTAACGTTATCAATAAATGACCATGATCCTTGTTCTGCCTGCATTAAGGAGATAATACGTTGGTGGTTATTAAAGCTCTGTGGATGTTCTGCGGTGGATAAGGTTTTTTATCCACTTGGAGCTAAAATATATTTTGCTCAGATATCAAGAGAATCATGCAAACAGCGCCATGATTTGTTTGTGAATCACCAAAATGCTCTTGAAAAAACTAGTCATACTGAGCTGCCCAGAGTAGTATCAAGCCGAATTGTTTAGTAGCAAAGCAATATTCGTTGGTGCGGTTTCTGTTGAATTGCTTATTCCTAATAGATTGCTCATGAGCAGTCACTCAAAATTGAAAAGGGATTGCTTAAAATGCATGTTACGGTATAGTGTAGAAGCATTGCAGTCCCTGACTTTCATTTCACTTCAGCCAAGATGGCCTTTTTGAGGATAGATCAGAGAAGGCCACACAAGTAATTAGCTGAAGCAGACCAGCCCTGTGAGGTTAAATCAGTTCTAAGTTATCTGCTATGGAGTGATTAGTTCATTATAAATGTTCATTTTTATTGAAAATTTTTCTGTTTGCTTTTTCAAGACACTTCCATCTAAAGATAGGTCCAGTGTTTTGATAACTAATTCATAATTTATATAAATTATACCTTGTAGAATTGCTCCATTCCAAATCAAAATTCAACGTGACAGAAACAGGGAACATGCAAGACACATCCACATTATCTCATAGGACCTCTCTTGTATACAGTCCTTTCAGCTTCTTTACAAATACTTGATCTGCGCTAACACTGCAGTTTGATCTGCGTTACTAATTCATGCCCTCTTCCACTAGGGAAGGATCGAAAAGGAAACAGGGATCATTTTTGTGGGCTTCCTCTCATTAATTATTGAGCGCGAGGGGCAACGAGTACATGCTTTTAACACCATTTGCAACATGTTCCGCTCGACCTAAGCTGACACTTGCTCCACGGGATTCGAGTTCCACTTTCTTGTAGCCTGACAGGGAATGGGATGGTGGAGAGAAATGCTATGGCTCTGCTGACGGATTCACTTTAGCTCAAGCCTCATACACACACACTCACACACATACTGCTATCACGTCCTTGTCAACTTGGGAGATCGGGAGTGACACAAGGAGCAATTTCCTAAAATATTGATCAGTGGGGGTCAAACATATCCTCACAAGAAGGGCTATATATGGAAGAGGGCTAACCCCTCTGGTCCAGCAGTTTGTCCCAGGAGGACTTTAGCTCTACTGATTCACCTAGAACTGGTTGAAATATTGCACTTTGAGCTCAACGAAGTACAAGACAGCAATTGCAGGTATTTGATTCAAACTTGGCCAAATGTTGACTTCGAATCAGGCTACTACTTGGCCAATAAGAAAGAAAGGCCTGTTTCAGGTACATATGGATACAAAGCTCAGTATATCATCGCCTTTTCAGCTGTTAAAAAAAAAAAAGATCTATCTAGCCAAGCCATTTCCAGTGCCAAGCTTCAATCAATTTTACCAATATGTCATTGACCAAACCTAAGAAAATGTAACCTTAATATATAAGTGACCACATGACATGGCCTGATATTGTTGCGTGGTGGTGCAGGGGTATTACGTTAATGAATGATCTAAATATAAGTCAATTCCTTACCTGAAGGCATCTGTTGTATATTTCCCGTGATCCTTTCATATGGTGTCATCACTGCTCATCTTTTTTTCCCTAACATTAATTGTTGAAGTTGTTGATCCATTTCTATTGATCAACTGTAGTTGCAGTTACAATTCTTGAAGATTATTGGGGAGTTTTGATTCTACTCTCGGTCTTTAACCTTAGAGGACTGGCCTCAGCTGAATTCAAAACACATCTCAGGATGCCTGAGATCTTGATTATTTCTCCCAAACAAAGGAATGTACCTAATGTGCCATAAATGTTTGGTCTCTTATCTCTGCATTCTTTCCTCATCTGTCATGCATTCTCTTGAGCTGCTGAAATCCCTTTCCACCCAGTGTCCTGACATCATGCAAGGCCTCATCAGCATCCATCTACTGGTTTTCATCAACATCCATCTACTGTTTCTTGCAGTGTTTTTTCATATTGAATAAGATAGGGCTGAATTGACATACCTGTATTAATCTCATGCTATTCATGCTTTGTTCGTCAAGAATATCGGATGTTTTAGAAAATTGTGAGTCAGCAGGCATAGGCGCCCTCTATCCACCCACGCTGTTGACAGCTAGACAATATGCATGTCTTACGTAATGCCACCCTGTTCTTGTTGGTCATTGCAACTGTGTATGCATTCAGCACAAACAGATCTGAGAGGAAAACTTTAGTAGTTAAAGGAAAATTCAAATTTTTTTTAATCTCACAAATGTGGCCATGCTGCCAATGAGTCACTTTAACTTTGCACTTATCCTTTCCTCCAAGAATATTAGTATATTGGGGCAAGCAGCTCAAGCCACCCAAAGCTTTCCAAACAAACTTCTGTTTCACCTATTACATTTCAAATGTGTGCCATTGTCTTGAGTCCAATAGAAGGCAAATTAACAAATTAACAAACTGGATTAGGAATCGCTGCTAACTGTGTAAGAATTTGGTTCAAAGGCAATGCCTACATTTACATGTGTGAGACTGTGGGTTGCTGTTGATTTAATGCATGCACTTGCTAGAGAAGTGGAAGCAAACATGTTTGTTAACATTTCTGCCTTCTAAGGAAATTAAAAAAAAAACTAGGTGTAATTGCATGGCTATCAAGTGGACTACAATTGTGACTACAAAATGACAGAGGTTGAAAGTCAACAAAGACCTCCAGAAACTAGCGGTGTTCCTGAAGTCATAGATCTCAAAGCTGACTGAGTAGACTAACTTTGCTTCAAATAGTGGGACCCATTGATGTCAGACCCATTGATGTGACTTGGAAAATCTAGATTTGATCCCAGCTGCTAGAAGAAGTTAATTTGCTGCTCTGATCAATATTACCATGATGGATCACCTTCCCAAAATCAAATGGAAGAAATAAACAATACTTTGTGGACCAAGGGTTCAGCTCTTCATATGGTAAGCACCAAGAATTATAGCCCACACACAATGCTATTAAACCCTCATAGGACTTTGTAATGTTTACCTCTTAAAATAGACTCATGCTGTATATGCAACAAAAACTAATTAGTCTTTGTTATCACTGATGATGAATGGGCAACTAGTTTGGCAAGCTGGCAAGCCTAGAAGTAGATTCCTATGCATTTAGCTACAAAAGCTAATACAATCCAATTTTACAAGTTACAACAGTTCTGGCAGCAGAACTGAAGAAGTCCTTTGGATGAGGGACGAAACGTCTTCCAGTATCTTCAACCAAGTCCAGTTGCCCTTGACTTTAACCTTCGTTAGATGACCTTCACTCCTGGTTTCAATGGTAAACTGCCACAAGAATGTCAATTACACGTTTAAACATAAATCATAAAGTAACATTTGAATTTCGAACAAATGGGAAACTTATTAGCAAATTTTAACAACTCCATTGACCGTCATGCATCATTGGAATTCTGAGAGACAGACATAGGCTACTCCCACAGGACGCATTTCAGAACAAGAGCGTTTTGCCTGCCTGATTTTGCTGACATGTTCAGATTTTGTTGATTTGGTGATTAGTGCATGCTTTTTGATCTTCTTGATTAAGTAGGCTACGTAGTTAAATTGTTTATTTTTTGTTTATCGTTGATATACAATCGGGGGTCCTTATCAGGTATTTTATTTTGAAAATTGACCAGATTCTCTATGCTGTTTCTGGGACTGACTTCCTGCCCGCTTCCTCTGATCTGTGCTGCTTGATGTGGCTTCCATCAAAAATACACTGGCTGCAGAGCAGACACTTCTGAGACGCATACAGACACAGTGAACTTTCGGGTTGAGTCCGGCCTCATGTAAACTTGGTATGAATGAATTGATAGCAGGTGGGCCTGCTCCGCCCCACCGTGCTGAGAGTCTAGCTCCACCCCCGTCAAGACCCCTTGGCGAACGCCTTGGGTATCCCTTGCATTGTTTTTGCACGAAAAAATATGCACCGTCCAGCTACACTTTGAAAATAAAACTACTGGTTAACGTTGTGAAATGGCACGATTGCCATTATAAAACCATCGCAGTTTAGTAGTTTTAGACAATAAAACTATTTGGTTAGGTTTAGGAAAAGTTTATGGTTTGGGTTTAAATAACTACATTACTTAAACTCCTCTAAATGCAGAGTAATATAATTTCTGCCACTAGGGGTCAAAACCATAACAGAAGACGTAGTTTGATGATGTCATGAAGTATCATGGGATCATGATAGTACAACCACCATTGCAGATTAAAATGTATCTTGGGTAACTCAGGCAGAAATCAGGTTCATGGCCAAGGTAATGTACTGAAGTTCATTGCATTTAGACATGTTCTCTCTCTCTTCACTCTCTGACCTGTGTTTTCCCGGAAGTGATGGGTGGGTAAAGTGGATATGATGCCAGTGACAGGTGCCCAAATGAATAAACCTTTAGTAAAATTACTGATTTATCTGGATTTGAACATTGTTGAAAACATTTGGGTTAGTTCAGGTAGCTTATAAAAACCTTTCCTTATCAGGCTTTTTTATTAAATGCATTTATGACTTGACTTCACATTAATTCATTTGAGTTCATTTCTGAACTCAAATTAAGTTTTAATATCTTTACTCTACTTAAACTGTCTCATACATGTCATACATGTTCAGTCCCTTCTGCTCACTCTCTCTCTCTCTCTCTTTCTGCTTATACTTCATAGACCTCAGCCTACTCCTTTACAAACAAGGCTGGTGTCCTGCTTTGATCAGTTATCTGCCCAAAACAAGTTAAATTGCTGCATCATCAACCAAGCTTTAAAAACATCTGAGACAGTATAATTAGTAATTTCTGGATTAATAACGCAACGAGGGACAAGCAGTGGTACCCTTTAATCTTAAGCTTTTCAGAGGGTTGTTTTATGTCTCTTCTCCTTTCCACCTCCCACCTTCTCCTTTACTTCTATTGACCCATGATAGACTGCAACCCACAGTCTTCTACCAGACCAGATTTTAAGCCTCAGAGGAAGGGTGTGTTAGACAGATCTGAAAACTAGTGGTTAGCCAAACGACTTCATTTGTGTGTAATTTCTCATTTGTAGTCTTGTAATGTAATTAAATATTCTCTTGTGACCTGTAGTGCATGAAAGGATTATAATGAATTCTAAGGATTGAAAGTAACTCAGCGGACAGTGGCAGTGGAGTAGGAGTCTGGCCTGGTTGGCTGATAAATTGCATATTTTGTACTGTTAAGATTGAGCTGTCCTTCCTCATGGAGTTAGAGTTCCACAGTGTAACCTTCATTATGCCATCAGAAGCCATGCAAATTTACTTCCCAATTAGGATACAGGTATTGTACACAAAGGACACAGTCATACCATCTGATCATTTTTAGGACAGTGCCATATAGACATCATGGGGCAGTTTTGCTGGAGATTCAGCACAGCAGAGGAATTCCAGTTATCCGTTGCAATGAAGGTCAAAATCGTTATCGTCAACTTCATGGCCTCTGCCTCAATCATGGTCATTACCAAAACTGTTCTCAGCTGTATACATAGTCTTGATGAGCACTTAAAATAAACTACTGAGTTTTCTTCCTTGTCTTAATAGCTGGTAAATATTAGGGACAGTATTTAAAAGAATCTTGAGAATTTATGGGCATGTCTGTCTTAACTTTAAGATGTTAAATCTTTGAAATCCTCCTCTAATTCCCTAAAACCAGCTCTTCAGTCTGTGAGAAGTTCGAGGTAGCCATGATGATGATTTCTTTGCCACTAAGACCTAATCACAATCTGAGCTGCTGCCAGTAACATTCCTATTCATGTCCGTGTTTTGGAAAAGTACAATGATAATAAGCAGAATCAGCTCCGCCAACTCTGTTTTGATGGTTGTGTGGCGGAGCTCACTTCCCCAACAAATTTAAACATTCCAGAAATACTGGAGATTAAGGTTCCCTCTCCAATTCTTACCTGCTGGAAAAATTTTTTTTTGGTTTTGCAGTGCTGATAGCTTACACTTACCACATTGATGAATACTGCTATACATTGAGTACATGCCCATGTAATTGCAGCATCAGTATCTGTCTAGCAACATTATTTAATTCATGCCCCCCTGTTCCCAGATATTCACAGTAAAGTAATAGACTTGGTCACTACACAGACCAGTGCCCTGTTAAACAATGACTGTAGACATAGTGAATAAACTAGTTAATGAAACACGATCAACCCAACCCATTCTCTTAGCTTCAAGTATAAAATGCAGCAAGATCAATTAATCAAAATTATTCCTGCGATCACTGGATTTATTTACAAGGGTGATGTAAGTCCGCATTAGTTCAATGCTGGTGACCAGAGATGGTTGCTTATTAGCACCATCCACTTTTATCAAAGCCACACTGCTGAACAAATGAGGCATGGGACAGTCAGTTAAATTTCTTTATAGCCCAATATCCCAAATCACATTTGCCAATGCACTTTATAATATTTAGACCCTTGATTCAGATAAGGAAAAACTCCCTCAAAGAAAACCTTTAATGGGGAAAAGCAGAAGAAACCTCAAGGAATATCCACATAGGATGAACAGACATGCAATAGATGTGGTGTGTGCAGAAAAACAAACACATAGTAAAATATGGATGACAAAATTATAGATAGATTGTAAACAGGGGGGTTGCTAGACATACTCTACTGGGGCACAGGCCGCCATAAATTTTTGTGTATTAAATGTGTTAGTATTTGCTTTACCAGCTTCCCTTGCTTAGCCCATTATTATTGGCACTGCCTTGTCAGAAAGGGCTTTGACCTACCTATCTACCTAGCCATGTAAAAAATGTGCCATTGCTGCACAGTCACACCTGACACTGCAGTGCTCTACAATCCTCCCTCCTTTAAAACTGTCTCTGTCATAAGTCTGAATGGAAATCTCTTCTAGAAAAATCCACTGTTGGTTTGAATGGACCTCTGCACACTCACTCTCACATAAAGTCTCTTAAGACTGGGACAATCTATTGTTCCATTAGGGTCTGAGCTGCTTGTAGCTGATGCTGGCTGTACATCTGTGGTTGTGCTAGTGGGCTACTGGCTGAGGCCACCTGTATTTCACCTGGGTCTGTGGGACCTGCTAAAGAGGTCTGTACTGGGTCTGTGCTCGTACTGGCTGAGGCTGGAGTCTGTGCTTGTAGAAGAAATGACACTTTGCTGCAATGTAATGTAGTGAGTGTACAGCTTGTATAACAGTGTAAATTTACTGTCCCCTCAAAATAACACATCACACAGCTATTAATGTCTAAATCGCTGGCAACAAAAGTGAGTACACAAGTGAAAATGTCCAAGTTGTGCCCAAAGTGTCAATATTTTGTGTGGCCACCATTATATTCCAGGACTGCCTTAACCCTCTTGGGCATGGAGTTCACCAGAGCTTCACAGGTTGCCACTGGAGTCCCAACGCGTTCTCATCTCAGTGTCATTACCGACGCTTTCAGACAGCATGACAAAGCGTAATTATTTTACACTAAAGGTACCCTTCAGCGTCCGTATGAAACACAACCGTTTTCTACGTTGCAGCAACACAAAGGAGGCTAACCCTACAGCTGTGCACATCGGTCAGTGACTTAGGTTTAGGCACTAACATTTCTGATGGTTATGGTAAGGGTAGGGAGCTTTGGGAGGCTGTCAACACCTTTAAAACAAACGTAGCTAGCTAGCTAGCTAGTCTATTCGAGATGCCCCAGAGCATCTCCCACAGACACTAAAAGTTACCTTTAGCGTCAAATAACTACACTTTGTCACTTTTTCTGAAAGCGTCGGTATTAGACGCCCTGAGATGAGAACAGGCTCTTCCTCTTCCACTCCTCCATGATAACATCATGGAGCTTTGAGGATGTACCACAGATGGTCAATAGGGTTTAGGTCTGGAGACATGCTTGGCCAGTACATCACCTTTACCCTCAGCTTCGGCAGTGGTCGTCTTGGAGGTGTGTTTAGGATCATTATCATGTTGGAATACTGCCCTGCGGTCCAGTCTCTGAAGGGAGGGGATCAAGAGGAGAGGCTGCATTTCCTGGAGGATGACGATACAGATCCAAAACATCTGGAATAAGGCACCAACAGCCAGGGGAGACAGAGAGGTCCCAGGAAGGAAGAAAGGAAGAAGCTTTCAATGCACATGGATTAGATAGCTCTTAAAAGGGATCCACTCATCTATACACCCACAGCACCTCCTACATTCCACGACCAGGATGCAAACTGCCTTTTTTTTCTTCAGTCCAAGGTTCCATTATGAACTAAACCCTCTTCTCTAGCACATTGGAGTACACTTTACCAGGGAGGCTGAGAAGTCTGATACCCCTGGTCCACCTTTTTGAACAGGGGAACTATCACCACAGTTTAATACTCGTTGAGCACTGTCCCTGACCTCCAAGCAATGTTGAAGAGGCGTGTCATCCAAGACTTCCCCTCCATATTCAAAGATTTCGGCTTTTCTGGACAGATCTCATCAATCCCTAAGGAATTTCTAATGTGGAGTTGTTTGACCACCTCAGTGACTTCCGCCAGGGAAATTGACGATGATCTCCCCTTCAGCCTCCAGCTCTGCCTCTGCCATAGGGGGCGTCTTAGTGGGATTAAGGAGTTCCTCAAAGTCTTCCTTCCGTCGCCCAATTGCATCCTCACTAGAGGTCAACAGGTCCCATCTTTACTGTACACAGTTTGGATGGTTCCCCGTTCCCCCTTGCGGTTTGGTGGGCTGGTGATCTCATCGCTGCTTTTTGCAGATGATGTGGTCCTGGTGGCATCATCATCATTCAGCACTCACTGGATCAGTTGGCTGCAGAGTGTGAAGCGGCTGTGATGAGGATTAGCACCCCTAAATCATGTACCATGGTTCTCAGCCAGAAACTGATAGGGTAGCGCAGTGTCTCCCAACCCTCTCCTGGAGGCACACTAGTCCTGCATGTTTTAGATCTCTCCCTGCTCCCACACAGCTGATTTAACAGCTTTAGCAGTTCATAATGAGATGATCATTTGAATCAGCGATGATCATTTGAATCAGCGATGAGCAATGAGTCCATACCCCAATTGAGGGAGTTCAAGTACCTCTGAGTCTTGTTGGCGAGTTAAGGGGACAGTCGAGTGGGAGATTGGCTGGAGAATCAGAGCAGAGGGGCATTATTGCATTCGCTCTACCGCACTGTGGGCTGAGCCGGAAGGCAAAACACTCGATCAACTGCTTAATTTTCGTTCCTACCCTCACCCATGGTCACGAAGGCTGGGTCATGAACAAAATAACTAGATCCCAGGTACATGCGGCCTTAGAGATAGGGTTAGAAGCCAAGTCATCTGTGCGGAACTCAGAGTAGAGTGCTGATCCGTTGCATCGAAAGGAGCCAGTTGAGGTGTTTCGGGCAACTGGTAAGGATGCTCCCTGGGCACCTTTGCCCATCTCCACACAGGCCTGGGAATTCCTTGGGATCCCTAAGTCAGAGCTGGTTAATGTGGCTGGATGGATGGATGGATGGATGAAACAAAGGGGGTGAATTAGGACCTCTGCATAATCCAAAAAAATATCTAATTTTAGATATGTTGCATCGGTGAAAAAGGCTGGTCTTGGTAATTTCTTTTATTTGCTGATCAAAAGAAAGGGTAGAATCAAAGGTCATCCAAGATTCTTGGCTGTCAATCTTTGAGAAGTCACACACAGTTGTCAAGAGTAATTTAATCAAACTGTTATCTATGTGGATTGGGGCCAATGACTAGCATCTTATTTATATCTGAACCTGAAAGCAGGAAATGACATGACATCCAGTTTTTCACAGCAGACAAGCAGGCATTTAACGAATGGATAATGATCATAATGCCTTTTCAGTCACATAAATCTAAGTATCATCAACGTAGCTTGAGAGAAGAGGAGCAAGAACAGAGACCAGAGGTAATTCATATTTTACATCATGAAATGTAGATAGACTCTGGTATTATAGGAAACACTGTGGCTTGTCTACACAGGAGTATCAAGCAAGTTTTTCATTTGTCTGTCTCACACATGTCTGACACATGAGATACACTCCTGTTTTAATCAATACAGATGTCTACACAGGTAAAGGCTTGCATTTCACTGGCTCTATGCATGCGTATATGCAACCTGAAGTCTATTAACTGCAGTGATTGTCGCTTGGACTCCTGCCAAACACAGGTGACCTAAACTCAATAGTAATGCCAGTAGGCATTATTATAATTTTATTTCTTAAATTAATTTAGTGCTATTGATACATACAGGTACATTATTTATCTTGTTTTATGAGTTAGAATCAGAGAGCTACAGATGGAAATAGGTTCGAAGAATGGTGTAAGAGTTGATTAGATGTAGATTAATCAGTAGCAAATTCTTTGTGCAGAGGCAGAGACAAAGATGTGTCCTTAGGCCATTTATAGTACCTTGCTTAGAGTTCACTGCGCATGCTGTCTCTGTACAGACCTGCCGGGCTGAGCTCACCCTTCATTCTTTACATTCTTCCCTCCTCCGTACCCTCCTGTCCATCCCTCCTTTTTCTCTCCCATGATCCCGCAGGGAAACCCTTCCTCCAGACTGGTTACAGTGTAGGTAGATATGCTTGGAACAGGCAGGAGAGCCTGGTATTATTTTACTTATATGTGCTTATATTCTTTAGTACTGTCATGTCTTTCTCACACACACACACGTCAGAACTGTATGTTTGCTGTATAGTTCACTTGTTTATTTTTAACATCTGAGACAACAAATTATTAATGTCTGAGTGCGTAAGCACATCTCTATCTCTCATAATAGTATTACAATTTTAAAATAAACATAGCTCTCATCACTTTTCGCTTTTGCCAACATATAGACATAATCTGTTGGATGCAATGTACATGTTTATGCCTCTAACTGCTACCTCTGACAAATACTCTTTTGCATACATACAGCATATACAGTGCCTTCCTTGTGTTTAACTTAAGGGATAATTGTAAGGAATGTAGCTTAAATCTTTCACCTTCTGTTTTATACAGGTGTGACTGGGCCTCACAACTCCTGTTTCATGTCACCACCACATTGACCCCACTTAGCTTATCAACATATTGGTGGAAAAACATGTTTTCCAAAACAAAGCCTACTGCAACACATGAGGGGCAGTGTTTTACCGTGTGTGTGTTACATATGTATTTCTTGCACTTGCATGTATAATGTGTCTTTCTGTCCTTCTTGGGTCCTAATACTGAGTTGAATATTTAGTTCAGGAATTTTTCTCACATCTCACACATCTCAAATTCAAATTTCAGCTTTATTGGCATGAATGTAACAACAATATTGCCAAAGCTATATATAAATGACATAACAATTAATTTCATACATTTCATTAAATAAATAAATCAGTAAAAGTTGTGTTTGTGTGCGTTAATAAAAAATAAAATAATAAAAAATGTATATTAAAAATAAAAGTAAATAAATAAAGCAGTAAGCTTGTGTGTGTATTAATAAATAAATAATTAATTAGTTAAAAAGAAAACAAAAAAAAATCTGTATCAAATGTGAAATTTAAAAACAAAACAACTACTAAAATATCAAACAATCAAAATAATAATAATTTGAAAATTTTTATCAGTCTGAGTTTCCTTCTCTCTCTCTCCCTCTCTCACACACACACACACACTATATTGGTCAAGGTAAGAAAGTCAAACATCTAACACTTCAGGTTCTGCAGATGGTTGTTCTGTGGCACCAGCATCCTCTTCCAGAATCCTTCTCACGATGGCTGCAGAAGCTGGGCTTCTTAGGATATGCTGTCTTCCTTTGTTGTTTGTATCCAGATGACAAAAGCATTTTAAGCTGAGAAGCCCAAGATATCGAAAAATATCACAAGTGGCCAGCGTAGGGTTCTTCTTTTGCAGCTGTTGCCAGTCACCAGCTCGTCCATGTTGTCCACTCCTCCTTGTGTGGCATTATAATCTGTGATTTGTTTCTTATTTTTGATGAGTCCACATTATTGCTTGTTTTTGGCATGTAGCACACCAAGGACGAGTCGGCTGAGAACACAAACTTGGCAGAATTGACAGGCCTGTTCTTTTTAGTGAACAACTGAGGTGGGAGCTCAGGCTTGTTCTTCTATACTGTCCCTACCATTGCCAGCTTCCTCTTTAGGAGCTCCTGTCCCAGCTTAAGTTAAAAAGTTAACCCATGTGATGATGTGTCCACTGAGTCCCTATGTCATGTCCAGGACAACTCTCATTCTTGGTTCTTCTCAGGGGCTCCTCCATCTGGATTCCCTGTATGCACTTGCAAGTTCTATGCATATAATGATGCAGCATCAGAGGCAGCCCAAATCTTTATTTCTCATTTTGTGGGTTTAGATCAGGGGTATTCAATTAAAATTCAAAGAGGTCCAGTTAGAGAAAATTTCCTGAAGCAAAGGTCCGGAACACCATTCAGTCTAACCTGCATTATCATTCAGTTCAGTATGTTTTTAGTCAACAACTGACAGTCAAATCAAATAATATTTCAACAATAAAAACTCAGTTTTCACATCAAATGGGAGAGATAATAAATAATAACTAGGCCACTCTAATAATAAATTCTAAATTTAAGTAAACTTTCAGAAATGAAATAAAAAGTTTAGCTTGAAAAGACTGAAGTGTATTCTCGACCAACACTCAACACATCTTAACAAATGAACAGCTGTAATGCCTCCTCTTCTCTTTCATTCCCACTTCCTACTTTCTCTTGTTCAGTGAGAAACATGAGCTCTGGCTAGGACTGGATATATATATGAGGTATTCTGATTTTGAACTGCCCGTGGGAAGAATGTACATGCAAGAATCTGTACATTCTTGGTTAAAAGCCATGTGAAATCTCTTTTCTCTTTCGTCTCCTCTCTCCCTGTGTGTATCTCACTGGCGGACTCACAGTGCTTTTTGGAATGCACAGATTTGATTGGCTGCGCAGCATCACATCAGACGATTGGAACACATGCAATTGGTCTGTGAGTTTCCTGTACCGCTAAACCAGTACAGTAAATGCTAGAAAAGCTGCGTGGGTTAAAATAGAAACGCTCCGTCACGAGATGGTAATTCTCAATAATAAATCGTCTGTAGGTCTGGGTCCAGGGAGGACGACGGCTGGGTCCAGATCCGCACCGTGGTCCGCCAATTAGTGACCTCTGGATTAGATTGTATGTAGTGCCTGAAGGGGCAGCGGCCCCTAAATGGCATTGGCTGCTCATCAACAGCGTCATTAGGGCCAAGGTTGTAAAACAGAGGGAGGATTAATGTGAAACTTTTCCTGGGACATTGTGACACAGAAAAGTTCTCTGCAAATTTCTGCATCCCACTTCTGTGGATTCCCCTTTGGATCTGAAAACTTTGGGCCTTGTTGTATGAAGTTTTAAAGCCAAAGTTTATGAGGAATGACACAGCAGCTGCCGGTGTTTGTTGTCCTCTCTCAGTGTGGCTGTGCGCAGATGATACGTAGCTTGTGTTATGTAGGTAGGTTGTAGGTAACGCAAGGAGGGGAATAACAGCAAGCTCAACAGACGTTTCCTAAAAATAAACATTGTTCAAGCGTCCCGCACCACATGTCCGAGCCAAGTCTGAAGTCTTTTGAGGACAAGTCTCAAGTCAAGTCTGAAGTCACTGTGTGTGCAACTAAAGTGCGACTCGAGTCGAGCGAAACTTGAGTCCCCATCTCTGCTCTGCATCACTAGATGTTACAGCTAATGTTCTACATTGTTCTGCCCTCGCTATTTGAACTGAGCACAGCTAAGCAGACAGATAAATTCCTAGAGTCCTATGTGACAGGTGTATTGTCTTCTTTATTGAGACGTTCCCTTCAAATATCTACAGAGTGAAAGTGAAAGAAAATAACGAAGCATAGTTTTCAGGTTCTAAAAAAGGCTCTGGTATGCTACACATTAATGCCATGTTCTGTGTGGACACATTTGCATACATTACTAATACATGCAAAGGAGAATTGCAAACATTTGGCATATAGATAGCAACAAGATGAAACGCTAAGAAATATGTTTGAATAAACAAATTCATTACCATAATCACTACGTAAGAAGTAAACAAATGCAAATTCTAAAGCTACATATAGCATAGCTGAGTACATGCTACTAGCATGACTTTAACATGAACTGCTATCTGGTAAAACACTTGCAATGCCAAAATAGTCATCGATAATCCCTTTAAGGACATTTTAATCACTAAAAATACTCACAGGCAATGCTTTCCATCAAGCAACAAAGAAGGATGGATGCAGATTCAAAATAACGATCCAACCTCTGTCTCTGTTGGCCATAACTAAACATGTGAGACTTACTTCCTGTTTCCTGGCTGACCTACAACCTTACTACTGGCTAATGCAACACGACATGAATGCAAACAGCAACAGCCCCACCTGCTGGAATGAATTAATCTTGACCAGCACATACATGTTACCTGCTATTTTGGAAAGGAATGTAGCAAACATATGAAATTCACCCAGCGGATTTGTTTTTTTTTTAGAAAGGTCAAACTTAGGGGAGACTGCAACAGAGGTTAGCTCTGGTTAGCTCACGGGAGACTCTCGTTTTTCATTGTCCTCTCATGGGTCACATTTCTCTCGAATTATGACAAATGTTCACAACTTTCTATTCTTTTCTTTACGGTTTCTTGCACTGGACAACACAACTGCCGCACAACTCACTCCCTCTTTCTCTCCCCACTGTGTCGACTCGTACAAATAGCATGCACATAACTCAGAAGAGAGCTCGCGGTCCCGTGGATTTCAGGTGTAAGAAAGGGAATTTGTCAGCAGATGATAGCAAGGTAGAGGAGAGGAGTGCCACATGTCTAATAATGGCTTTTGTGAGGCTTTTTTGTTCACCGCGGCACCGTCTACAGCAGGACTGTGACTACAGATGCTCTAGAGTTGCATCAATTCCGACCTGAGTGTCCAGACTGAGGTCGCATTTAAAAAGATCCGATCTGTATTGGATTTTGACCACACATGGAAGTGGCCAAATTCCGAACTGGAAAAGATCAGATTCCATGCGACTTGGCCTGTTCACAATGTTATAAAAAGATCAGATCTGAGTCACATATGAGCAAAAAATCGGAATTGGGTCACATTGGCCTGCAGTCTGAACGTAGCCGATGTTGCAAACTTGTGCGTGAATAGTAGTGTCACAGTCTACAGTTCTGTCTGTTTCTTGTTTTATTTGTAAGTGTCTGTTGTTTGGGTATAGCTTTGTTGTGTTTCTTGTCATGTCCTGATTATCCCTATTGTGTCTCACCTGTTCGTGCACCCTCCCTGCTTGTGTATGTATCTGTATATATTGTCCTCTATTCAGTCCTCACCACAATGTTGTTTGTCATGCATGTTCATCAAGTGTCATTATGGTCATTACGGTTTGTTTCTTATCTTCTTATCCTTATCTTTTGGATTACTTTGTGGAACACCTTGTTTTGTTTGGATGGATTAAATTTGGATGGTTGGATATCTGTGGACTTATTTTTGTTTAACTTCTTCTTCTATTTTGGGGGGGGGTTGCTTGGTTTTGGAAAACCCTGTTAATTGGACATTGCATATGTAAGTTCACTTTTTGGTTTTTGGTTTAATAAATTTGGAGGGCATCCTGACATAACCCTTGTCCTGCCAGAGTACACTGCACCCATTGTGACAAATAGCAGAGACAGATGTTACGTCCCAAGGTCTAGGGGTGTCCTGGATGTAACATAAATGTGTGGCCTCCCACTCTTCCCATTCCCAAACAAGGCCAGCACATAATAAATACAATTTAGCAGTTTTTATTATACATCGGTGATGAGCAGTGCCCAAAACAACAACCAAAACACTAAGAAAACCTAAATCTTTCCTAAACCCAAAACCAAAAGGTAAAGAAAAGACAAAGCTCTAAAACTAGGCTTCTAAGTCCAAAAACAGGAGAAAACGGTGCAAACAAAAAAAGGGGGCTTCTCACTCCTACTCACTGCTAGTAGCTGACACAATATAGCTACGACAAAGGAAATTGCTTCATAGCAACAAAAATGGCAAAGCCAACAAAACCAGGTTGTCATAAGACAATCAGAAGGACTACGATAAACTACTTACAATCTAAGTTGAATATAGTCACAACCGTTCACTATGTACAATAAACACAGACATAACACACAGTCCTCAGGCAGGTTGGGAATGGCAGAGAGAGGGGAAGAGTTCCTGTCAGTGGGGCTTAAGATGGTTGCTGTCATCCAGGTGCCTAATCAGGAGGCTGCAATCAGCTCAACCGGACCAATCCAGTGTGTCCACCTGTTCTCCAGTACCTGCATACACTCACACACACACTCTAATGGAAGAGAACAGCTGAGAGTGCCGGGAGAGATAAACAAACAACAAAATATGACCCCAGGGTCATAACACAGAGCAGAAACAAAAAAACTCGCACACATACAGACACAAACACACACACTAACAGTAGGCCATGTACAAGGGAGACAGAGTGAAGGGACCAGCACCTCCACACTTATATTACCCATGGGTCTAGTACACCCAAACACCACATGTGTAATATCAATGTGTACTGGGGGTGTACAGTGTGAAGTCATTGAAAATGTGTTTATATGTTCTTCACAGAAAATGAGCCAAGGCCAAGGAGTCTGAGGTTGAAATAATAATAAATCGCATCATTTTTCTTGTGCAGACATTGAAAACAGGTCCCAAAGACCGCACAAGGCTTAAATTTGCAGATGCTGTTCCCTGTTCTTCTAGTTAAACTCAAAGGTGCTTTATTGACCTTGATTATTAGATCGAGTATTAGATCGAGTATGGAAGCAAATTATATTCGGACACACAGAATGCCATCTCTTTTTGATGAGACAGACAGAGGTGATCAGGTGCAGATTAAGAGGAGAATCAGTGATTAGGACAGATTTGAACATGTCAGACAGGGAGTGCCAAGACTTCCCTGATACTACAGTGTTCAAACCTGCCCATGCTGAAGGTGTGTGTGTGTGTGTGTGCAAATGAACTGTATATGTACACACATATACATTCATATATATATTTTCCAAGTATGTATTTCTGCAGACAAGGAACCTCCTATTTGATAATACCTAAGTCACAGACACTTCCAGAGGCAAAGTATTTGTCTTGATTAGGATGGTCACTAATGTCCTCACAAAAGGGGCTGAATATGTCGAGGCTTTTTTTTTTTCACTTCTAACCTTCCATACAGCATGTTAGCATGCTAATATTAGTTAGTTAGCACAAAACACAAAGTACAGCTGTGGCTATTGAAAATGTCATTAGTTTTGCATATATTTAGCTATGAAAGTATTGAATTTTGACCTGGAGGTTGCACTAAATAAAAGGGCAGGGAATAACCATAGTGATCACAGTTTATCCTGAGGAAGATATGAAGGTGGTGATGAAATTCCACTGAAATCCATCAGTTTCACTCAAAACCACATATCAGCCTCATGATAGCTCTAAATAAAAAGCCAGGGATCACTAAAGTCATTAGGTCTCATCATCTGGGAACCATGAATGTCGGTCCAAACTTTTGTGCCAATCCATTAGATATTTTACAGAATTAGTTGAAACCTTGACCTGCTAGTGTGAAAAGTCAGGGAAATCACCAAATTCAGTAGGCTTTATCTTCTGGGGACCAGGAATGTCTGTGTTGTTAAGATATTTCAGTCTGGACTAAAGTGATGGAGCAACTGACTGACAGACAAAACAACATTCCCACCCTACTAGAACGGCTAAAAGTCAAAGCTGACTATTAGTATGAGTCAGGACTCGCTTAATGTTACATTTCCTACAGATCATACTAGTGTTTAGCCACTAAATGTTGCAAATCAATAAGACATGGTTGACAGATCACCAGAATTCTTATCAATTGTTTCATTAACTTAGCCTTTAGCTATATTTGAATCTATCATTGTGACATTATGATCACTGCAAAATAAGTCTTACCGCACAGATTATTAGATACAAGATGTGTGGAATAATGTTTGTGATCTCTAAACCATGTGGCAGGCATGTCTCAGATTAATTTGTCATTGCATTTTTTCACCATAATGGATTTACATTATGTTTTTTTCACTGTATTACTGAAATGTCGCATGTAAAATGATCTACAGAATGTAATGTGTGTGCTAGAATGAGACAATTTATGTTATTGTGTGATGAGGTGTACGAAACAATCCCCCCTTCATCACCAGCACCTGAACATGATGACATAATATTTGACCATGTTACCTGCACCAGATGTCTTATGAACAGCATTCCTTTTTGTATGAGGCAGTCACTGCTGGTATTTCGCCACCTCTCTTTACCACTGACATGATCACACCTTCTGGCTGGATGTGTATGTGTGTGTGTGTGTGTGTTTGTTTGTGAGTGAAATGAGAATTCTGTCTGATGTAGCGAGAGGTTATTCATCTTACGTGATGTGCACAATATAGTGATACTTACACCAGACATCTGGAGGGCTGCACTTTTATTGGGGTTATGACATAAAGAGTATGCTCTTACATGGATCACCAAACAATGTGTATGTGCATGAGTGTGTGTGTGTGTGTGTGTCCTTGCAGGTACTTGCATTTATTCTCTGGTGTTTGTGTAATCCCATTCATGTACGCGCGTGCCAGTGTGTAGAGAACAAAGAGATCAGACACAGAGAGGGAGCATTTAAGAGTTCGCCTACCTCCCAGTGTCACAGCAATAGCCTTCATCTCACCCAGAGAAACCACAACAGAGGATTGGGGGGATACCTCACTGCCACATGACTGATAGCTCCTGCCTAAAGGGGAATTCCACCCTTAAACAGATTTTACGCACAGGTGGGACATACGGCAGACACCTACTCTTTTTAGTAGTCTTTGTGCAGCTGGCAACCAAACTGAATTCTGTTTTACATGAAAAAGCCATTGTGGAGGCGCAACTGATGTTTGACGATTTGACTCCAGGTACTTCATCACTTCATCTCAGCTAGTTTAAATAATTGTAATACAATTAAAGTTTTAACTGTTGGGTGGAGAGAATAAGCTTTTTAGACATCAACAGTAACACAAACCCAAATGAGCTGCTTTTAATTATGGGTATTTGGCCTGTTACAAAGTTTACACAAGACTCTGCTTTACTAAAGTCATCAAAGGAAAATGAGTGAGAAAGATTCTTGTGGATGCCTGTTTATAGTGATTTTACTTGCACTAAGCCATATTATCTCAATATTTAGCACTAAACCAAAATAAGATTATTTTTGTGTAGAAAGGCTCAAACATCAAATGAGCCACTAAGTATGTTTCCTATTCACTGACAGTAATAATTTGTTTGCAGTTACTGTATTTTATCAACAATAAAGGCAGATTTGACCCTTGACTGAAATACATTTTTGTTGAGACATATAATACATAATATACAATATATTGCTTTGTCTGAGATAAAGATGAGAAAGTTAAAAAAAATTCAGGGTGGATTTTTCTTTTACACCTAAACTGATTTTCTTTTATGCTGGCATAATGACATTATGCCAGCACACTACGCAATACACTCTAATAATACTAATTCAGGGGATCTTTAGTCATTACTTAAATATATATATATATATTGTTGTGAAATAAAAAAAAGTTCTGAGATACTGTTCGACTTTTTACTTGTATTTGTTATTTTATTGAGCTTGGACGACACACAAATTATGCCTATTGATTCAATATACTATCATGACTTGTCACTGTTTAACATTTTCAGTTAATCAAAAAATCATTTAATTTTAAGTTCTGTTAACATAAAATACAATTTGCTGACATTTAAACGGCCCACAGTTTCCCTCTCTTGCATGTGCGGGCATGTTCATGGCAGACGAGTGACCACAGGGCCATAGCTGAAACTCATTGAAGTGTAATGTGTTGAATGGTAAGTCATTTTATGCGTAATTACACATATTTGCATTCGCTCAGGATTCTGTAAGTGATAACCTACTGTAACCGAATACCGAAATCTGGAAGTCCTGGAATTTGAGCAGTGTTGATTGATTGAGTAGGCTTAAATGCGGGAGTAATAGGTGGCCAGGCAGCCAGGGAAAACATCTTGGCAAGCTAACTTAATATGGGATTACCCATTAGCCACCGCTCCGGTTAGCATTTAGGCTAGCTACGTTTATAAACTACAAGTAGCTACGTTAGCCAGTTAGCTGGCTGATGTTAGCTAGACATGATTAGACTATGATTCAGATTTACGATACTCAAAACATTGCTTTGAATTAATGTAATTCAGCAGTCTTAACTTAAAAATGCTAGTGGAAAACGTTAACATATTTTTTTTGTTGACGCAATGTTTTATTTTTTAGAGTGTAGACATTCATAGCTAAAAATCTAACTTCAGAGGTTGAGATATTCAATTGTTGGAACTTTCATATCCCAATATTGGTTAAGCTGTTGGCAAAAAGAAAAAAAGAGAAAAGTAACCATAGATTTTGTTTTGTTTTGTTTTTCCAGTTGCAACACAGTTATTGTTACCAACAATTCTATGGTTAAGTTTCAGTAATTAAAGTTACTTGGGTTATGTTAGAGAGGAGCGCACTAGTAGCCAAATTACAGTTACAGTGCATGCCACATAACCATAATGTCATACCCATCTCTCTTCCATTTGTCTGCCTCCTCACTATCAATTGTCCAATAAAGGCAAAAATGCCAAATACCTTGAACCTGTCAAGATTAGCAAAACATCATCGTTATGGTCAGAGTTGGGGAGTAACGGATTACGCGTAAAGGATACTAAAAAAAGTAACTGTATTCCATTACAGTACAGAAAATAAAGACGTAATCAGATCAGTTCTTATGTCCATCAAGAAGCTCTGTGTAAATCATCCCGGTACTGTATTCCCTGTTGGTCTTTGAGGCTGTGTACGGTCCTGTTCATACCGTGTTCACTGGGAGGATGATGAGCAAGGTTTTGTTGGCCGCCCAGTCAGGCGCTGCACCCTCCGTCATTCCCTTCTGGGCCCCACCCGCCCCTGTCCCGAAAACTTCCAGTGCTTGAGTAAAGGTGTAAATACCTTTCTACAGTCTATGGTAAACACCAAGACTCCGAGGCTCCGAGCTGCCAGTACAGGCAGAGTAAACTAATTTGACCAGTGGTTGCACAGCTAACTGAGTTAATAACAGCAGCCAGTTAAACCTAGTTTACACTACAAGATTTTTAGCCCGATTTGATTTATAATTGGTAGCTTTATAATAACAAACAACAGCTGTTTTATGTGTAGGTTCAAGTCATTTCCCGTTTCACATTTCTTGACAAAATGTGGTTTGGAGACCAGCGTTGGGTGACACAGCCGCTGTCAGCTCGCGTAGTGTGTGACCCCCTGTCACCGATCAGGCACGTAGTGTGAACGCCACAACGACCTCAAGACTACCGTACGAGACGGCATGTTGTGTAGTATGAACTGCACGGCCATCGCCCAGCGCTGAAAGTCGTGTAGTCTGCACAAGGCATTAGCTGTTAACTAACTTCAGCAACAAGTAAAGCTATCTGTCCCTCAGGAATCACAGAGCTGAGGCAGCGCTGCAGGGGACATCAGAGGGAAAACTAGAAAATATTTTCTCCATATTTCTAATAGGTCTCCATCAAATATGATCCAGTTTCACCAAAATCAGTGAAAAAAGTTGTTTTTGTACAGTAGCCATTGAGGCCCAGCCCAAGAAATGTTGTGTTTCAGCAGCTTCATATTAAGAATCTTTTCATTTGATGCTAAATTAATAGGCTACAGCAAGTGCAGAATGAGCCCTAAGCATTTTAAAATGGTTTTCCAAATGACAAATTCTTAAATTTCATCTACAAAACAACATTTTAACGTTTTTGTATTTGATGGGCCAGATAGTGGTGACAGTGCCATAGTGGTGACGTAGCATATCATATATAAACATTTAAACATGGATTTTGGGAATGGGAGATTTGGTTATTCTATGTATCTCTAAAAATACACTAAGCAGACAACGCATCATTGATACTCCCGTCTTCATTTGCCTATTTGGCATTGAAGTAATCTAAAAGTAACTAAAAGTAATCAGATTACATTACTTTTATTTTGTGGTACTTGGCTTACGTAACTGATTCCATTTTTTAAAAAGTAATTAGTAATTGTACTGGATTACATATTTAAAGTAGGTTTTTGAATGTTTGTGAATTTCTTAGAACTTGTAACTGTGTAATGGACAGCTATTTCATTGGCTGCAAGAGGCCTGTCAGGAAAAAACAGGTTGTCGAAAAAGTTTTAACAAATGATCAATATTGTCGTTTTTCTGGTGAGGACAATTTTCAAGTGACACTTAAAAACCAGTGATGGACTATTGTGGCTGTGTGAACAGTAATGACACACCTAGTGCACAGTGCAGGACATGACAGTCAAAAAAACAGATGCCAAAACACAGAAGAAAAAGAGAATGAAATGTCCAATCATAGTTTATCTACTGTGTATAGACTTGTCAGGTGTGTTAAGCTTTGGAATTCCCAATATGTTAAAGTGGACAAACTGCATTTGTCTATTAATGTTTGCATATCCAGATAACTAGCTTAATACCTACAGAAGTAACCTAGCGTTACTTCCTAGGCCAAGAGGGAAGCAAGCGAAGCAAAACATTAACTAGCACTACTACAATATTGTATGGCGTAGCAGGTCATTCCGGAAAAATATTATAATTAATAGTTTAGGGAAACAGTAGCAGCTTTGTACTGCTCTGTATTGGATTTGGGGAATTTTAAGCCAGTAATAAAAGGTAGACTTGCTTAGCTTTATCCTGCAATACAATGCAATGCTGCTCATTTATTGGTTTGTACATGGTTCATCAACCCTTTTTGTTCATTATTAAATAGGGCTCAGCTAGCATGCATATTTCACAACCTTTTCCAGGTTGAAATATTCAAATGGGTAAGCCGTAACTTTAAAATGTTGAGATGAAGATTTCAACCAAGTCACTGAATTAACGTATAAATATCTAGCTTGCTACAACTAATAAAATCTTCTCCCAACAGTGCTCATTTCAGCCTGCAAATTTGACAAATTGAGAAATCTGCTTTTGTCTACTTCTGTTTGAAATCAAAGACTCGAAAATTACGATGAATTTTGAGTGGTACATTTTTCCAATACTATCACTGCATACATGCAGTGCTAGAATGCAAAGCTTGGCAGGTGTTTGTGAACGGTAGGTTCCCAACATTTCACCACTATCCATCCATCCGTTCAATCATCCGTCCAACTAACCACTCACTAAGGGCATCCAGTGCAGTGCAAGCCTCTAATCTGTGGGCCTGAGCAGCTGCTGCCTTGTGGCTGACAGGCAGCAGGGCTCTTATTATTGTACACACATGCATGCACTCACACACATGCAAGCACACACACATGCACATACACACCAAAGTCCTCTAATGTGGTAGGCCAGCTGCCAGTGGCGTGCCTTCCCCTCGCCAGTGTGACCTAAACACTGCTGTTGCAGCTCCTGGTGCCACTGCTAAACTCAGGGGACTTTCCAGTAGACAGAGCGGTGGGATCAAGAGATGGGAGGTAAAGGCAGTGGGGAGAGAGTGCAAGGTGGCTTATAGACAAATAAAGAGAGAAAGATCAAAAGAGGAGAAAAAAAGTAGTAGTAATAGTAGTAATAGCTTTAGTAGACAAGGGGGGAAAGTAGATGAGGAGAGGAAGAGGTTGAAGGAAAAATACACAAGTCAGAGTCAGAGAACTGGGTTCAAGTCCATTGTGACACACCAATGTGTACCCGAGCAAGAAACTTAACCCCTAGTTGCTCCAGAGGCGTGCGACCTCTGACATATATAGCAAATGTAAGTCACTTTGGATAAAAGCGTCAGCTAAATTAATGATTATGATTATTATTATTATCGTACTACATTAAATTCACCAGTTACCAGAGAGTTACTGAGCCAAATAATGTCAAATTCAAGAGAATAACTTAATATTAAACACATCAGTTATAATATATAATTACTTTATTGTCTCCTTGGGGAAATACATTTTTTACACAAAGGTCTGAGCACACACAAAAACCTATACACATGCTAATTGATGTGCAAAGATGCTAGAGTGATGGGTCGCCACAACACAGCACCCCGAGTGATTAGGGATTAGCTCAAGAGAACCTTGGCAGTGCCTTAGAGGTGAGGTGGCACCTCTCCAGCTACCTGTCCGCTTCTGTATCTGCACTGGACTCAAACTGGCCACCCTTCTGTCACCAAGACAAGTCCTTATGGACTGAACTACTGCAGCCACAATAACTGCTGTTATTTCAGTAGACTGTTACTAAAACAGTCTACAGGGTTTAAGATGTTGAAAATCTTGCAGAGCTAAAACTGTTAAAATATTTTTTTTTTACTATTTTCAGATGTAATGACATCAGCACACCAACATGGGACCAAGTCTTTCTGAACACTGCGCCACTGGGGGTAAGTGTTATTTTCTTCTCTCAAGAGAAGCTGATCTGGGCTGTTGTCATAACTTGCTCATATTTATGGAGGCTTTCATGATGGTGTACCCCATATTGTAAATCAGTCTTACATCTTCTACGCCAGTGGTTTTCAATCATGAACAGTTGCCACATAGAAATATGCAATACAAAGCAAAGGACTTTGACGCTCCAGATTCCAGATGTTTTGGAGATTCAGCCTCTCTTCTTGTCCCTTTCTCTCTCTCCCTTGCTTGCATGTTATTCTTGTCTCTCTCTCCCTCTGTGTGTTTGTTTATTTTGTCCTATCTGTGTGAATGATGTACTTGAGTTTTTCCTCTTGTATGTTTGTGTAGTCTGGTCTCTTCCAGGTCTACATGGTGTGGAGAGGATGGGCTCCACGGATTTGCTGTTCACAATATAATCATGGAAAAAATTGGGTGCGTAAATGGTGAGTTCGCTGGGTCCTTTCAGATTTTAATTTGTCTGAGACGCAGGACACATAACTATCAACATTACTGCAGCTTCCAGCACGCCAGTAGCAATGACAACACTAACACAGAAACACTACTTGGGGGACTTGTTCCAGGGACAGTGCAATGTCACACCCACCTATTGGCTGTGTGGACAGAAGCTGGATTTGTGGTGTGTTCAAGAATATTAAATTATATTTGTTTCATGAACATAAAACTATATAAAACTGTGTGAAACTGTGTAGAACAGATTTCCCCCTATTTAAAAAACATTGAATAGATTTTTTAAATCTGAGCAGGACTACCATTCCATTCCTACTCTTTCAGCGGACTAACAATAACAACAACAAAATTTTCCATAGAAGAGTGCGTTCATCTTTCCAGGGAGTCCCTTTAGTATTCAACGTTTCCTTAATTTTTCTGGGGCCACTGCATTAAGTGCCAATCTCAGATTAAAGTTGAATTTATCTTCACTATTTTGTGAATGCCAAAAGCTAGAAGCTAGCCCATATCCTTGCTTTCCTTCACTGACTGAGTAAAAATAACTCTACTCAAGAGGACATTTCATTAATGCATTCAGCTGCACCATCAGTTCTGGCTTTGTCTGACACTGACTGCGGGCCTACAGGGACAGAAATTACATTTCCTCTGTGGCATTTGGCAGTTTATCTCTTTTTGCTTTCTTGGACCTACATTTCGGTACAACAGTTAAAATGTAGTCTCAATTTGACAATTTGCGCAGCAGGCAGAAGTGCAGTTCTGAGGAAGCCTGGAGGGAGTTGAGAGTCCATTTCCACAGGGGAGCATTGGTGAATGTCACTGTGGAGGAGAAGGTAGTGATTGACAGGCTTGTGTCCCATAATCTGTGTTTGGTCAAGACATGTGACTGAACATTAGTAAATATTGTTTAAATAAGCAATCTGCAATTTCTCCTACAATTTACGTGACGTGCCAAGCAATGCTTAGTGTTACTGTCATCCTGGAAGGCAGGGACATAGAAAAAAGGGATCTTAGAAAGTACAACTAATATCTTCTCCTGTACAGACGTTAAGCCACTGCAGGTGGACTAATACTAAACTTCCTCTCCACCATTACCTCACCTTTTCTTTGTCTCTTTTTCTGCAAATAACTACCGAGTTTCCTGTTGAATCTCCACCTTAAGTGAATAAAGTAAGAACAAAAAACTTTTGCTGGTCAGTCCCACATCTAATGGAAGTCCACAATGCATCATGAGGCAGTTTGCTTGTGTCCTATAGAAACATTAATAGGGGTGAACTCTGTGTCACTTTCAGTGCTTCTTTACCTAAATGAAAGAAGGTTGTCGTATGCTGTACAGATTGTAAAGCCCATTGAGGCAAATTTGGTTTGTGATAACTGATTTTAAGAATATGTGTGAACTATGTATTTGATGTCTGTTATTTATTTTTCTGTACCACACTTTGTGCCAGCTTTGTTGTTGTTGTGCTCTGTAAATACATTTTGATTGTTTGATAGAAGAATATTGGCTTGATTGGACTTTATATGACTGATTTAACCACTTTTTTTTATTTAATAGGGACAGTGCACATTAATCAACACCATAGTTAGACTTCAATGTAAATGTACAGGAGTTGGCTAAATAGCGAATTTTCATCCATAGTCCCTGAGCAGGTTATAATTACAGTTTTTCCTCAATTGTTTTGGTACATTTCTCAGATCAGAATTGAAATTCAACTACTTGTTCATTTGTGCTCATTATAAAAGCAATTTCTCATTGTTTTGAATTGCAAATGCTTTGACACACCGATGTAAATGATTATGGACATTGTCTGCTGTTTCCTACTTTATCAATCAGTTATGTCATGCTGATCACAATGTATTATACCGGATCTCTGTTGAATAGTCTTACCGCCCAAAACATCTAGGCATAAGTTCTTTGCATAACTCACTACATGTAAAATGAATGAACATGTTGTCAAAATCAAAGTTAAATAAAGTTAAACTTTATTGTCATTCTTCGCATTCAAGTATATAGCAAAATGTTGTTTCGTACCGACCATGGTGCATAAACAAAATAAGAATAGAAAACAACAAATCACAACATAATACAGTAGCAACACAGCCCTCAGACCATTCACCCAATACACACAATACCATAAACAGTGAACAGTAACAATACACAGTGAGCAGTGAATAGTGTAACATATATAATACACGCCAGTAGATGTAGATACTTATATACGTATACTTATATGTATGTGTGTGTGTATATATATGTGTATAAAAATGTCTATATATATGTATGTGTGTGTGCGTAAATATACGCACACACACATACATATTTATAGACTTCTCCTTACCGTAATTGATGAAGATATTGGATTGTAGGATTAGGGGTGTTGTGATGTGGATAAGAATTTGTGACCTGACAGACAGGAACATCAGCCTAAGGAGTGTTTCACATGATGACCTTTCTAATTTTGTAATTTCTTCCGTTGTGCTATGCAGTGCTGTAAAACAGTCCTTTCTTTTTCTTTTCTGCATCACAACGACATGCTCTGTCAACAAATTACAGTACAAACTGTAAAAACCTAACTGTGAATCATGTTGCAATTTATAACTTTATACTGTTGAAATTAATATGACAATTTGAAAAAGTGCAGCCTTGTGCCTTTTCAATCATTGTCATCAAAACATTAGCCATAGTTTACATCACAAAACACTTACAGAGTATACTGTTGTATTGATAACATGACTAAACATTTTGACTATCTTGTTTGTAAACCTGTCATTTTGATGCACTGACATGTTCAATGACACAAAGATTTGCTTTTGAGAGATAGACTAAGGATTTTGAGCAAGTTTCAGGCTTTTGCAGGTAATCCACAGTGTTGTGCTGTTTGATATGTTTCGAGAAATGCATTTACTGTTTTGCAAATGTTAGGCATGATTTGAGAAATGTACCAAAGCGAGTGAGAGAAACTGTAATGCATCAATCAATACATCAGTACAGTCCGCAATAAAAAATAAATTAAAATTATAATGCATAACTACATTACAAAAGTGATACAAGTATGTATAAAAAACAAACAATTGAGTTCCAAATATCATTAATATAGTGCCTAAACAAGTACTGCAAGAAAGATGAAATACAAGATAATACATAAATACATGACAAAAGTGACAGAAGTACACTATGTAAAGATATATGCTTGGCTTGCTAATGGCTACAAGTCTGTTGGGCCTTAAGCCATGTCTTAAGTTTATGCTTAAAAGTTAAATAGATATTGCATTCCCTCAATTCAACAGGTAAACACTTCCAGTAATGGGTAGCTCTAACTGAGAATGCCATCTGTCCAAACTTACTACGTCTGTACTGTACAATACAGTCCCCTCTACTAACTGTCCTTGTTGCCCTACCTCCGCTATCCTTCTGCTTTATGAACTGGTTAAGTGGGGGAGAGGCAAGGCAAGCATCTGCAAAATTTTAAAAACTATCTAAACATACATGAATATATTGTATTTTTTAATTATATGACAGTGATGATAGCTATTGGTCTTTCTATTAAGAGTTTTTATTGTCTGTTTGTACAGTGACTCAGTTGGTTTCAGATTGTGGTTAGGTTTAGGCTACTACAGTAAAACACTTGGTTATGGTTAGAATAAAGTGGTGGTTTTGGTTAAATATTGAAAAGTCAATTCGTCCCATCCTATGCTACAAATGAGTGTTGACCTTTTCAAATATTTAACTAAAACTAAGATATTTCATTACATGACATTAAAGAGATTTGAGTTTCCTAAACATAACCAATAATACATTCATTGCCAGAAGTAGATATTGCAGGGAAAACAAATGTTTTGACAGTGAACGATTTGCTGATATGATCAATATAAGGAGTCTCTGCATAGATAGATAGATAGATAGATAGATAGATAGATAGATAGATAGATAGAAAAAGATTAAATTCATCCCATGCTCCGTGGGAGCACCCTAAATTTCGTTGTACCTTCACAGTGCAATGACAATAAAGACAATTCTATTCCATTCTATTCTATTCTATATATACACTGCTCAGAAAAATAAAGGGAACACTTAACACAATGTAACTCCAAGTCAATCACACTCCTGTGAAATCAACCTGTCCACTTAGGAAGCAACACTGATTGACAATCAATTTCACATGCTGTTGTGCAAATGGAATAGACAACAGCTGGAAATTATAGGCAATTAGCAAGACACCCCCAATAAAGGAGTGGTTCTGCAGGTGGTGACCACAGACCACTTCTCAGTTCCTTTGCTTCCTGGCTGATGTTTTGGTCACTTTTGAATGCTGGCGGTGCTTTCTTTCTAGTGGTAGCATGAGACGGAGTCTACAACCCACACAAGTGGCTCAGGTAGTGCAGCTCATCCAGGATGGCACATCAATGCAAGTTGTGGCAAGAAGGTTTGCTGTGTCTGTCAGCGTAGTGTCCAGAGCATGGAGGCGCTACCAGGAGACAGGCCAGTACATCAGGAGGCGCGGAGGAGGCCGTAGGAGGGCAACAACCCAGCAGCAGGACCGCTACCTCCGCCTTTGTGCAAGGAGGAGCAGGAGGAGCACTGCCAGAGCCCTGCAAAATGACCTCCAGCAGGCCACAAATGTGCATGTGTCTGCTCAAACGGTCAGAAACAGACTCCATGAGGGTGGTATGAGGGCCCGACGTCCACAGGTGGGGGTTGTGCTTACAGCCCAACACCGTGCAGGATGTTTGGCATTTGCCAGAGAACACCAAGATTGGCAAATTCGCCACTGGCGCCCTGTGATCTTCACAGATGAAAGCAGGTTCACACTGAGCACATGTGACAGACGTGACAGAGTCTGGAGACGCCGTGGAGAACGTTCTGCTGCCTGCAACATCCTCCAACATGACCGGTTTGGCGGTGGGTCAGTAATGGTGTGGGGTGGCATTTCTTTGGGGGGCCGCACAGCCCTCCATGTG
>NC_060156.1:5913411-5940949 GCF_021292245.1 Micropterus dolomieu | reverse complement strand
GGTTTGGCGGTGGGTCAGTAATGGTGTGGGGTGGCATTTCTTTGGGGGGCCGCACAGCCCTCCATGTGCTCGCCAGAGGTAGCCTGACTGCCATTACGTACCGAGATGAGATCCTCAGACCCCTTGTGAGACCATATGCTGGTGCTGTTGGCCCTGGGTTCCTCCTAATGCAAGACAATGCTAGACCTCATGTGGCTGGAGTGTGTCAGCAGTTCCTGCAAGAGGAAGGCATTGATGCTATGGACTGGCCCGCCCGTTCCCCAGACCTGAATCCAATTGAGCACATCTGGGACATCATGTCTCGCTCCATCCACCAACGCCACGTTGCACCACAGACTGTCCAGGAGTTGGTGGATGCTTTAGTCCAGGTCTGGGAGGAGATCCCTCAGGAGACCATCCGCCACCTCATCAGGAGCATGCCCAGGCGTTGTAGGGAGGTCATACAGGCACGTGGAGGCCACACACACTACTGAGCCTCATTTTGACTTGTTTTAAGGACATTACATCACAGTTGGATCGGCCTGTAGTGCGGTTTTCCACTTTGATTTTGAGTGTGACTCCAAATCCAGACCTCCATGGGTTGATAAATTTGATTTCCATTGATAATTTTTGTGTGATTTTGTTGTCAGCACATTCTACTATGTAAAGAAAGGAGTATTTAATGAGATTATTTCATTCATTAAGATCTAGGATGTGTTATTTTAGTGTTCCCTTTATTTTTTTGAGCAGTGTATATTGGCTAAATTACCATTAAATCATAAGTACTCTAGCAAGATGACCACTCAATTAAAAGCATGCTAACTAAATGGCCACTGAAGAACTTGGAAGGGAATATTTATGTATATTCATCAGTCAAACTCTTCCCTGCCCAACCCTGGCTAGCAGGCTGCACATCTGCTGGTGAGGTCAGCAATCTGTTCCCATCGCAGTAACATGAGGATGATGGACGCTTTAGCCACAGAGGTTTTCTCCGTGGTTTCATCCTCTTTAGAGCTCAGATCCAGACTCACTCTGTCCATCTCCCTCACCTTCTCTGATCAGTCCTTCACTTATCTTCCCGCTTTCTGTCTCCTGCTCGATGTCATTCTCAGAAACATTTAGTTTATTGATTACTCCAACTCCTAATGCATTTCTCTCTCTTTCTCTCTCTCCCTCACGCCCTCCTTTTTGCTTGTCAGGTTTGAGGCCATGAGGAAAACTTTGGGCTGGGCTAGGAAGGGTAAGGTCTATATAAAGAAAGCCGGGTAATATCTGTCATATGTTCTGTACTGCCATGGGTTGGCAGTGGCAGCAAAAGGTTTTTAACAGAAGCCTACAATTCTCATTATGGCTAGACTGTGAGAACTGCTTACTGGTTTGCAGCGCTCTACTTCCACAAGGTGAAACATAGTAATATTGTCATTAAACTTCTCTTGTCTTTTCTAAAGAATTCCATATGGCTGTTTACTGTGGGAGCAGCGTTAGTGAGAGCCATTGAGGAAAACTTTTGACTCGCTTGTGTCCATGCGAACAATTAATTCAATTTAATTGAATTTCATTTGAATAAATTTGACTGAGCAACACCCACAGACACACACAATCTAAAATGACTCTCAGAATTTGATCCATTCGGTCCAAAAACATTTGCAGAGTCTAATAGATCTATATGATCCCATTCATGTGCGCTGGGAGCCAACAGGAAGTGAGCTGGCTCGGCTGGAGGAAGTCTCGGATGTGCGTGCTCTGCTGGAGAAGGACTTTAGTGTGCTTTCTGTATGGAGTGACAAAGTCCTCAGAGAGAGTATGTGCTTCCTTAATACATTCATGGTTGGGTTTTGACTAATCTGCTAAAGTGCACAAGTTAGCAGATACCAAACAGCTTCTGATTTTCATGTAGCCTGGAAAAAAAATTGACTAATTAAATCAGATTTGTGATCTGGCTAAGATAGATATCTTTATGTGTAAACAAAAGTGTATTAAATCCCACGTATATTTTATCCACGTATGAGACCCTTAAGTTAGTTTAGCAGAATGAAAGACTCAAGGGACTGAAGTTAAAATTAATTATTTGTATAGGGACAGAATACATGTTTTAATACACAGTATTGAAGTATAAAATCAAAGCCACATAAAGTATATATTATTATTAAACAGTTTTCTGTGCTGCTTTGTTATGTACTGTGCATTCCACATTTCAGCAGCATAACGTGGCATTGAGTGTTTACAATGCAACAGATACCTTTCTATTGGGTTACAGTGGTCGAACAATGTGTAGATTTGTAAGAGATGAATTACTTGGGCAAAATGCAAGCTCACCATAAAGAACTGTGACAGCGTTTGTTAAGATAACAAACGGATCACTGGTCATAGGCAAGTGAAGCACATAAAGGTTTGTACTTTTTTATAATATCTCAGATTCATTGATGCCAACAGGTACAAAATAATGAGTTGCTTTTTTTGAGGCTTTGGTGGTTTATGAAATGAATGCCAAGAAGGATCAATGCACTTTAATGTTTTGAAAAGGTTGTGTTGAATCACATGTTTGTTACCTGACCACAATTTCACTGTTCCAACATTTGAAAAACATGACATTGTGAAGATTCAATGGGATGAGCATCCCACCTCTTTCCTACATACATATAAGACTTCCATTCACATTTTGTTGAAGTACAATACAACACGCACACATACAGTACACACCGTAGCCAGCTGTGTCTGTTCATGGAAGGTGATGGAGAGATCAAAGCAGACATCTTGTCATCCCACACCAGAACTGATCACACACACACACACGCACACACAGGCATCAGGATGTTGTTAATTAGCAGTAGCTACTGGAAAGGGGAAGGAAGGAGAACTAAAGAAGAAAAACTTTGTTCACATGGCTGTTTTACAAAGCCTGCAGGTTTCAGTAGTTTTTTCCCTGCACATCCAAATTAGAAAACTGTGCTCTCAAATTAATAACCTATGACACAAATGCAACTATAAAGGGATGATATTTAGACACAACTATAGCCCAGCCAGCTGAGCTATAACAAAAGGTCTTACGTCTTTGTAAGTACCAATGAAATACGGTGGTACTAGATGTAAAAACATGAGCAGTTATTTGAATTTGTAGTTGAAGTTTTCAAATTAATAAAAAATAATAGCTTACTTATGAGATTCAATTAATTCATCAGGCTGTTACATCCAGAGCACTTTATCTAAATTAATAGGTCAAATAGGTCTTTTGCATAAAGCTACACACATTTCAACAGGAAGACAATGAATAGAATGTATATCGATTTCATGAAATCTACAGATTATATGGACATTTAATAATGTTGATGAAAAGCAAAGACAAAAACAACCAGCTACCCCACTGGATGTGAAGCCAACGGCCAAGATCCAAAATGAGTCACAGGCTTGTGTCTGGTGGGTCACCACATGAACTGTATGATTCAATAACCCTGTGTCCCAGGATGAAACTGTATTTCCTAAATATAGGTTCCAGATTGAAAAACGTTAGGAAACCTTGTGAAAAACAAGTCTCATGTGCACTGATTAACTGGTCAATCACTGCTTTTTGCACCAGTTTTTTTTTCTCACCAGTATAAATCTTTCTAACCATTAAGATGTCTAAAATGTCTATAAATTGCTCTACATGTGGGGCGAAGTCTTTGATTCCAGGGACAGAGTAATGACTTGGGAGTCATTTGATGAAGAAGTTAGTACTGACCCGCTTTGATGGGGGAAGATTATTTGGTGTAGCTAAATAATAGGGTGAGGCCGACTCCCAGATCAGGTGAATGAGTGATTGTCACTTCTGAAGATCAAGAGAAAATTATTTGTTAAATGATCCACCCTACACACATGCAGTCACAAACACGTGCCCACATGGTCTCAAACATTTGCATGAAATCAACACTTCAGGCACACAGTCATAACATGCTGAAGGAAAATGAGAAATGCTCTATAGTTATGTTAATTAAGTCATTTTCTCTGAGATAACACCCTTTCTCGTTTCACTACAGGGAAAATTATAGGCATTTTGGTACAAAGAGGCTGGTGTACTATAAACTATTTTTTCAAAATCTGCACTCTAGGAAAGATCATGCTGTGTTATCATAAAGTGCTTGTGATATATAGATATTTGAAACCAGGTGATTTGAAACAGGCCAAACTTGCTTTTTCATTAGTCTTTCCAGTAAAACTCCTGCAGCTGCTCTATAACACCCATTACTTGTAGCAGTTACACACAGTTTCAAGCTGTCTCACTTATTTGAAAATGTTACGGGAACAAGAGCCTTGAGTTACGGTAAATGTTTGTGTGTGTCAGTGTTTGACTCACCATTCTTGAGCCAAGTGAGGTCAAAGGTCAAATGAGGTCCCACTTGTCTCGATGGGAGAGACCTTATTTCCTTTATTCACAAGCTTCTTGTGTGGCTCATGAGATTGGATACAGAGGAGAGAGAGAGAGGGAGTCAAGTAAGGGATGGATTGAGAAAATAAAAGTTAATTTTGAAGCCTTATCACCAGGGTATTTAACAGCCCTTCACTCGCAGACAGGAGTCGGCTTTAATGACACAATTGTATCCAGATGATTGTGTTCGAGAAAAGGATGTCTTTAAAGTCTTCTCTCACAGGAACTTTTTAACATGTTTTCACAAATGCATACACATAGACTTAACAAACTGGTTTGAAATGTCAAATTGAGATAAGCATTTTTAGGCTTTCATCATCTGTTGACCAAACAGAATGAAACCATGCTATTACATCAGAGGTGCCCAGAGGTAAGCCTCAAAGGGCAATGATCCTTTGATTGTATCATTGCTGAATTTGTGTTATTTCATTTTCGTTTCTGCCAATTCAAATTCTCATTGGAGCTACAATTTCCCTGCAGCTGACCTCTCATAGTTCATGAAATAATTTGTTCAACGCACAGAAAATGAGAGAAGTAGGTTTATCAATCACGAAAATGGACACGTGGACATAAAAAAAGCAAAGTGAAAAGTAAGGCTGTGAAATCACAATCCCTTAAGCTTCCAAAACTTTCTTGCGAGTGGCTGACCTTAACCTTAACTTTAACCAAAGTGTTTAAGTGTTCCAAGGTTCCTAACTGTAATCATATCTTTAACCAAAGTTGTTTTGACTGCATGGAGCCTTTACACAATGAATAGTTGAAAATGACCTGTCCAATTCATAATGTCAGACATTTTATCCCTTCGTGGAAGGTGAATATAATAATATTTTCTGTTTTAAGATTTGATTGTCATTTCGCAACTTTTTTTGACGCTGTGGGACTGAGAGAATCATGACATCTCATTTAGGCCTAGTGAAAAACAACCTTTGCTTGGAGTAAAACATACCAGCAGTGAGCCAGCCATCTAGAGTAATTTCCATCTTTTCTCATTTTCTTGTGTAATTTTTAAGTTTAAATCACTGCACTGGAAAGAAGAACAAAGCTGACTGTCTCTGAAATATACAGTCACTGGTTATCATGATGCTTTTTTGGTCTTGGATCTTTGTGAGGGTTGGTTACGGTTGAAATCACGGCCATTCATTGCCATAGCAACCATACAAGACAGAGACGCTGATGAAAAAGTGATCATGGCTGTGTGTGTGCACATGTGGTATCATGGGAAGGTTTTATCGAGCGGACTAGAGGTCCAGACTGCGGAGTGAGATGCTGACAACGTGGTCAATATTTCCATTAAGTCAAACGGTTCCTTCACTCTTCACTGGCCCGACAGTTAGCTACCGTCAGTGTAGTGTGGCTTTCCTGGAGTGTTGCCAGCTAAGAGACAGATACCTCAACAAATAAGACACATAAGTTTATATATCATTGCTATATACTGTAGAATAAAGAGATGGAAAATAACACTGTTATGAATAATATAATTTTTATATATTAAACAACATTATGTAGTATTTGTATCCTAAAATAACAGCTTCATTTCATCAATTTTGATGGTACACTGGCTTGTAATCATGGTGAATGACATCACTATCATCTCCGGGCCGTCACGAAAACAGCATAAAGCTTTACAGCACCCCAACACTTTAACAAAACTCTTCACCAAGCAGGCTATAAGAAGTATAAAATAAAAAATAAGTTCTTGGAAGAAGCAAGCTCCGTATTCTCAGTATGGATATCATGGCAGAGGCAGCAAAAAGACTGAAGAAAACAAAAAGAGAGAGTGACCGAGCAAGCGACCAGACAAGCATAAATATCGGACTGGCTTTTACTCATTGGCGTGAGCTATGACAGCTGAAAGGATGCAGGACATGCTGAGCTGGCCTTCTTTCTGTTGGACTAGTAAGTGATAACTTATTAGCTGGCTTGTTGTGTCTTGTGTTGTTGCACTTGCTTGATGTTTGGCTATGTTAGCAAAATTGTTGAAATCAGCCAGAAGTTTCCCAGACAGAGGTAAGGCTCAACACCGGCGTCCTCACCACCACCTATTATTTTATGGTAGAAAAGTTACGTAATGTTGCTTGGTCGTTTGCAGCTAGCTGTAAATCTTGAGTTGATGTTAGCAAACTTACTTGATCGAACAATCGGACATCAGAAAAGTAACTGTAAGTGCTCTTGCTTTAGTTTCTATCTAGCTTTGTTGGCTAGCTTGCTAAACAAGTTTCAAGCAACATAATACACTGCAAAAACTAAAATCTTAGTAAGATTAATTATCTTAATTGAAGGCAAAATATACTTGGTTTTGTCTGACAAGATATTTCTTCTTACCAGGCGGCTTTTATGTTAGAGAATTTCACTTGTTTCAAGTTTTTTGGCCTTAAGTAGTAAGTGAAATATTCTTGTTCTGTTGGCAGATAATTTTGCTTATTTTAAGTAAGATTTCCCCTATTTTAATGCTTTTTTTCCTTGTTTTTGAGACCTCAGTTTTTGCAGTGCGCTGCTGATGGTGGAAAGCAGCGAGGAGGCAACATATCCGGGTTTGAAGACACAAGAGAAAGTTGACAGAAGAAGCTAAGAAAAGAAAAAGAGAGTTACCACGAATGAGGCTCCCAACACGTTGGCGAGAGCTTTAGTGAAATATAAAGCTGCAAGACAGACACCGAGAAGGCTTTCTTTCAGTTGGATTAGTAACGGTTAATTACTAATTGTCAAATTCATTTTTTACCATAAAATAATTTAACAACCACTTTTTATTGTTCTGTAGAGTTGTGGGTTTCAGTCCAGCTCATTATTTCCCCCCCCTTTTCTCTTCAGGCTTTTCTGCACTCTGCACTGTGTCATAAAGTAGACATATCATGATCACAATAACAATATTTTCGTAAAGAATACAATCAGAAAAGTCTAATGATTATGTCAAGAATTTGATTACCTAAGTAAAAATGTGTATATTCATTCATATAGTAAATATTAAGTACGTGTGGGCTGGACACTTTCATGTGCATGATACAAATAAACAAACAAAAATTTAAATGTTAAAAATAAACTGTATCTAAAATTATTTCATAATGTGTATGAAAACTATTGTCCAAAGGAGGCACCTGCATGTTAGTGGCCCCTTAAAACCGCCATTAACACCCTGCCACCATCAGGTAATTTATTGCTTTAATTACGGACAGAAAGAATACCAGAAAGAGTTTATAACCACCCTAATAGGTATGACCCCTGCTGGCCCTCCACAGGGTCAAAGAGGGTCACCATCACTCTTCTCCAAAATTAGTTCAGGGTCTGGGAATCTGAAGTGGATGCAAAGCTTCAGAGCTTTGAGTTTGAGGTGCGTAAAAAGACATGTGATATTGAATACTTATGCTCTTCTATATCTAAATGATAAATTAATCCAATTTATTAGACCAAATGACTGGGATATGAAGGAAGATGAAGATGTTTGGACTCCCTTGTAGAGAGTAAAAGAAAACATTTTACTTGTTTGACAGAAATGTTGGTCTAAGGTACCAGACAGTACTAGAATAAACATTTTTGGGATTTGGAAAAACATTGGAAAAACAATGAAAGCAGTGTAGCTCATAAACAAATACATGTAAATTAATATAAAAGGTAGATGCCACAGCAACATTTCAAGTGTTCTTGTTGTTAAACATAAGTGGCATTTAATGGTGGGTCACTAAATTATTATTATTAATAATAAATAGTAGTAATAGTAATAAATGTGGATTGTTAGACTGAGTTAAATACTGAGTCAAGAAATATAACAACAACACAGTATCACAACAGCTTCAGAACACACAAAACAACATCCATTAAACATTTGAAAAATGGTATTTAATGCTTGTCTTTGATGACGACTCAAATTCTAGATGCATTCCTTTCCCACGGCATTTTTTTTAGATTTCCAAAAACTTCCAAAAACCAACCATAACCACAGTAACATCAACCAGATTCAACCAACAAAAATGTCTTAGTTGAAAAAATATTATTGGTTTGAACCCCTGCATGGTTCCATATGCCTTTGGTCAGCCTGAGCATGCATCTGTTTGTGTGTTTATGTGGTTTGTGAGTGTATTTGCATACATACAGTCGACAGTCTTGTCTGCGTTATACTTTCATTCACGTTACATTTATGTTACAAAAGACTCACAGGCATGTGTTTGTGCTTGTGTGTGTGTGTGTGTTGGATGCTGTGGGTGAGCAGGGTGGGGCAAAAGACCCTGATGTGGTTGCCTCTGCGTTACTTCAAGACATGGCATGAGGCTCCACGCATCACCAAGAATGTCTGGAAACCTTCTGTGTGTGTGTGTACAGTATGATTTTTGATGGCCAAACTGATTATTATGTATTTGCGTGTCATGATAATGGCCTGGGAATATTTGCTCCAGATACTAGGGACAGCTGTCCTGCTAACCCCGAATGGTATACCACCATCACTATCAATCTTTCTGGAAATGTAATGTGTTTCACTGTATGCATATGGATTTCTCCGTTCATGTGTTTCTCAGATGTTTTTTATGATGAGAATTGAATGAAATCAAATGCAACACAATAAATCACAGGAAATCTACATTGCTATAGAATAAACGCACATTCAATTTTGTTTTAATTCTTCATAAACTGTAGGCGCCTCTTTTTCTTTCTGCATTTCATACTTAACAACAGTTTCCCTGGTTCCAATGAGAAATCATAATAAATTCAAATCAGTAATGTCTGATTTGATTTCAGTTGATATAATATGTTTTAATCCATTCAAGTGTTTTGCCTTTTGTTTAGTTGTGTTGTTTCCCCGTGTAGCAACAGCATGACTCAAAGTACAGCTTGTGTTCATTGTGGCAGAGGTGAGTATGACATCCCTCGATGACTGCTTTTTCTCCCTGAAACTCAACACACTGTCTGTATTATCACGTTGACTTGTTTCTTTAAAGTTTTAGTTGTTTTGACTCTGTGTAAATCACATACGCAGACACTTAAGCACACTGTTTTTGGTGAGCCTTTTGTAATACAAATGGAAAATAAATGAACGGAAATGTACTAGTACAACACACATAACACCTGTAACTGTAGAGCTTTAGATTAAATAACTAATGGAGGTTTGCTGTTTTGGGGCAAAGATCTACATACCAACTGTCTCTCAGTATTGTAAAAATATACTCTACATTACGCCTGAGCAGTGGTACCAATACTGAGGAGTCCATCCATACTGGATGGAAACCAAATAGTCACATTCAAAATGTAATTTTCAGTTAAGTACTTGTACGTTATTCCCTGTGATGGGCGACCTGTCAAGGGTGTAGCCTACCCCACCTCTAGCCCAATGTTAGCTGGGATTGGCTTCAGCCCCCCTGCGACCTTGCACGGATAAGCGGGTATAGATAATGAATGGATGGATGGTATTTGTACATTCTGCTCTTCATGGAGCAACAGCATCCAGAGTGTGCTAATACCCTGCACATTACCGTTTGGTAAACTAGCACAGGGCAATCCCATGCGTGTCATGCAGGTTTACATGTTTCTGCACTGTTTGGTAGGACTTTAGGGCATGACATTGTGAAATGCAGAAAATAAATTGATATCACTGCAACTGCATGTGAACAAAAGCAGAGAGAATGCTTTAATGAGAATCTCCACATTGCTGCACCCAAGCTTGTAGTTGGTAGGATCTATATACCATTTCCAAAATAACTTTGTTAAGTGTCGTGGTATCATATATCTGTTTCACAACACACAACTCTGTAAATTGTGGCTATGACACATGTCGAGGTTCTCCACGCGGTTCCGTGGCGGTTCCCCGAGCGGTTCCTTGAGTGGCTCTCGTGGTGTTCGCTCTCGGAGCAGCTGCACAGAATCGGGGCCAATCCGCTGCTGACTTGACTGTTCTGATTCCAGAAGTCAACCAACCCAGGCGAATGGAGTTCAGCTTTTCCAGGGATCTCGGGCTCCCGGGATCAAACATCGTTGCTAACAGGCGGCCCCGGCAGGCAGGCAGCGGTCACCACAGCACCGGCCCCTGGGCCAGAGGGAAACACCCTCCCTGTGGCTTCCCTCTCCTGACAAATATTAAAGACCTGGCCTTCCCCTCGGGCCATTTCTGCTATCCTTTATTTGCGTGCCATTTTGTGGTGGTGTAAAAAAAAAAAAAAAGGAAGAAAAAATCAATATAAGCTTGCACTCCATTATTTGTGTTTAATATCTAAGAATCTGTTGAAATCCAAAAATACAACAAAAACAGAAATGTCAACATCTGTTGAAACACTTTCAGTAGCTCCCTTTTATTGATGTGTTCCTGTCATGTCTCCCAACTGTTAGAATATGAGAATGCATTTTTCTGAAAGGGCTAAACAGAAAGCATTGCAGAGTTTTCCATCATCATCTACAAGTGAGTGCTCTCTTGCCCCTTGTGTAGGTCTCGCTCCCACTCTTTGCCTTGCTGTCCGTGTCCCTCTTTCCTCCCTCTCTTTCTCTGACAGGGTTAGGGGATTAGTAGCTGTGTCTTCAAAGGCAGGGCCATATGTGTGCAGATTTACTACAAACACACGGGGGATAATTGCACCGAGAGCAAAGGATTTACACTCCAACAACCTAGAATCACAGGACGCTTCACTGACTGCTGTTAAAATGTCCTTATTACCTTTCAGAAACTCACATGGAGGACTTGATCCATTATTCAAGTTAAGACTAATTTTCTATCTGAATCATTGTGTGACTCATAAAAAATTTTGTGTGTGGCAACTCCCTCCTTCTCTTGATTCCCAAAGAAAAATATACTAATTACACAATTCAGCCACTGTGCACTTAGGTGCTGAAGTGTATAAAATAGGCATTAAACACAAATACCATCATCATTGTCAGTTAAAGGGACTATATTGAGCGTGGAGAGGGCACATGGGAGAGACTGGCGTAATGGAGTGATGCAAAGAGGTTCCCTTGTGTCTCTTGCATTCTGACACCAGGTGATGTTTCGGTTCCTTCACTTCACCTTCTTTTCCAGCAGCTTGGGAATAATAAAGACTTGTGTAAACAATCATTGCATAAGACAGAAAAAGAGGTGAGAAGAGAAAGGTGAGGGGAGTTCACGAAGAAGGTTGCCTTTGTGAGAGTGTTTTTTTTTTATTAAGGATAGTAAGAGAGGCAGAGGGGAGAGAAAGAGAAATAGGCTGGCTGAAAAAAAGTACCACAAAGTTTGAAAGTCTAGCTCATTTTCTCCCCTTGCGGAAGAAGACATGTGGAGAGCAGGTGTTAGAGGCCAGCTGTGGTAGAAAGATGAGACTGTGCAAGAGCATAGGGCACTGCTCCCTCTATAGGTCATTCAGAAGCATTACTGCTCAGTGTTGAGGACAGGGATAGGTCAAGATATGCCCAGGCAAGGACCATTCAATCCAAGGACTGATCGCCCCCCACTGGGTAACGTGAGTCAGGTGTCTAACAGACCTAAACCAAAACATGAAAGAAGTTCAAATATCAGAAAGATCATGCTGAGCATTTTGGAAGAAGGAAAGCATAATGTCTTGGCAGCCTTGTCAAGTGCCTTATCGAGATTGTAACGCCAGTGGCAGCAGTCAAACAGTGATCACACAAAATCTGTATGTTTTTCCTTGAGATGCGCTCGATGACAGAAATGTCTCTGTAAGTGATGTAATGTCAGTGTTCTACGTCCAACCTGAGGGAAAATGAACATTGGAATGAAAGGTTATAAAATACAATGGAGCATTTTATGGCTCCATGAAAAATGGCTGAATGTTACCGGCATGCTGACTTTATGCCTCACTCCAGAATTTAGTTGATGTACACTTAATGCCATTGGAAAATGGAATGAACCATGTTGGGTGCTAAACAAAGTCCCCTTTCCCCTGTTCTGTTTCCTTTATCATGAATCTGTCTTGTGTCCCTGGCAGCAATGCTGAGACACAAGCAATTCACATTAAAGTCATAGTGAAAAACTATCTCAGCATGACACAGCATGTCCTGAGTTAAATACCTAAGGTTGGTGATTTATTCTATCTTGTAAAGATTTCTTCTGTGTGTGTGTGTGTGTGTGTGTTGTTTCTCTCCTGTTTAACTCTAGTATAAACATATCCAACAGTACTTGAGAAGAAGCAAAAAAGGCCATGAACACAGGCAGAAAATTTTGTGGCACATATTGTAATAACTGTATTGTACATGTTACTGTATTCAAAATGGGTCATGAAACTGTGGAAAATGTTTTAATTGTTTCAAAATGCTGTACTCTAAGTGACCCCCTCAGGACTGACAGATAGTGTGAAACCTCTTAAAAAAAAACCTTGAAAAGTATATGCTCAAAAAAACATGGTCTACAGTGTCATAAGGAATAAAGATTTCCATCCATATTTCATTTTTTACATGAAGAGCTTATATTTTCCTCATAAATGGGTTTTCCACCTCTCAAGGCCAGTTTCCTGCTAACCCTGAGCCTCTGTGTTCATGAGGAAACCACCTAGTAGTGGAGAGCTTCACAAAGGAAGCTTCATTCTTGCTTTGAGAAATATCTTGCCTTTACTTAATAAACCAAATCACTGTATTGAGGATGCCACAGCTAAAAAATAAAGTTGTTCTAAGGGAATGTGGAAAGAGTGTTTTGTCTTTTTCAGCCATACCACGACAAAATGATCACAGCAAAAGTAGGAAAAAATAAGGGCTGAATTGAAGCGTTTGAGATGTGCCTTGGGCCCTGTTAGGCATTGATCAAATAAATGAAGTCAGTCAGTCTTTTGGACTTTAAGTTCAAACATTTGTTAAATAAGAAACATTGAACTAGACTGTCACATTCAAACATTCAGTGTTAGTGTTTCATTGGTGGTTATGTGAGCATGCGCAGGCTCCCAAACTAAACAGTCAAATTCAATCATCGAATTATTCAATTTTATAAGTGGTTTGAGATGGTGGTTTTGGTCAAGACACACCAGCCAAACAGTTAGCTTTTTGTTTTGTTAATGTCTGAATATGGATATTTACAGTGTGCAAAGCGGGAAAACATAATATCTTGTGTTTATGGTTACTGACCACCTCTGTTCCTCAATCTTCAACTAACAAAGGATAATGGAACCAATTTAAATATTTCAAAAATATTGACCATTAATAGTCATACAAGACTTCGCATCCAGAACAAAATGAGAACATGTGATAATCTTTCCTGTGTTTTGATCAGTAATCTATGAGCCCTGTGTCCTAATAAAGGTCTAAGCCTTAGTTTTTCACTGTACATCACAGAGATAATCTTCAGATGAAGACGTTTTAGCAGTAATTATGTTTAAGTCTTCAGGATGTGTGGATAATAACCCTGAAAATTTTCACTGCTGATTAAACACTGACAGTCAAGATGATATGTCAAAGCCCGATGTGTGTGTATCCGTGCACATATCACATACTGTATACCACAAGCGCAAGTAAAAATTGTAAAGGGTATGTATTATGTATTTAGCAAATCATGTCTGCATGTTTATGTATGTGTGTGTGCCTCCATAATGTGTGTGTTTGTGTGCATGAATTAGTGTGTTTGCACATTCCTGGCTCTCCAAAACCATGAATAATAAGCTTTACTTTGACGTGCCCCAAAGATGAACTTGAGAATCAGCATCATTTGACTTCTTAGCTTTTGACATGGCTGTCAGTCAGCATCAGTGGTTGGATGAAACCAGAGCTGCTGCCCTCAGAGGATCTTCTCTCACCCCTTCTCTGTCTCCCTCCCTCCCTCTCCTTTCCTCTCTCGGCAGTTCTCCACTCCCTGCTCTGGCCAGGTAAATCTGTTTCATATGACTTTGCAAAAGGGGCCCTCTGCAGAGGTTAACACCAAAGGTGGAACTCCATGTTCAGAAAAAAAATTACCTATGCCTTCTGCATATTATTCATTTGTATCTAATCTAGGATTGAATAAAAAGAGTTGCAGGATAACGTAACATAAGTCTGTAACCTAAAACAGAATATTTATTTATACAGTGATTTTATTAACTATGCCTTTTACTCACTAATCCATGTTAAGTTGGGCATTTCCTGTGCTATCAATACTTTAAACAACATTTTGCACTTTTCCGAAAGTTAGATGAGATGATCAATACCAGTATCATGTCTGTACAAGAAATATGAAGCCACAGACAGCTCTAGTTAGCTTAGTATAAAGACTGAAACAGCTGGCATGATAACATTAATACATGAAACAAAGTAAACAGACAAGATATAAAGTTATTGGTGAGCTTTAGAGGTGCTGGAAGGTGTAGTTTGTTAGCTTTGGACAGAGTGAGGCTAGCTGTTTCCCCATTAAAGCTAAAACTAACCATCCACAGGCTGTGGAAGTACTTTCAGACAAGAGTTTTATCGTTTATCTTTTCATCTAACTCTGTGCAAGGAAGCAAATAAGTGTTTAGCAAAATGTCAAACTATTACTTTAAAGTTTACAGTTAAGTTTGCAGAAGTGCATAAATGTGTGGTTGAGTCACTGACGCCGTTATGCAGTATTCCTGGTTATAGTTGATTTCTGTTATCCCCCAAACCGTCTGATCTGTACACGTTGAGCGGTTCAAGGTAACCATATAATCCAAAACCATAACAGATTAGTTTGAATTCTCTGTTTTCAGAGCATTGATTTTTCCCATCCACAAATTGGCAAATGGGACGATAGCTAGCTGTTGCCAAGTTACAGAAGGTGAAAGGTTAAGGAATGCCTCTGCCTGTGATGGTGTTTTCAGAGAAGGCAAGTACTGCTCGCTCCTGGTTACTAAGAGCATGCATGTCTTAGCAAGGAACCAAATAATGATGATTTGGCTTGTCTCTCTTTGACTCTCTTTGTCTCAAGGTTTTATCTTGATGCTCTCTGAAGTGTCTCTGCTTCTTCATCTCTGGTTTGTCTCTGTCTTCACTTTTGTCTCTGTCAGTCTTTCTCTCTGTCCTCTTAACCTCCTCATATTTCACTGTTTCAGCTGCGACTGTGTGCTTTAACAGATTGCTCTGTCTAAAATAGTCCACTACTTTGTGAGAGCCAACAAAATATTACTTGTCCAAAAACATTCGTGCGCAGACACACGCACACTCACACAGCGGCACACGGCAAGGTCAGTCATACTTGGTCATTCAATCATGATAAGAGAGCTAAAGGAGATTTGACTGAGTCTGATATTTTTATGAAGGGTAAGTTGACAAAAAAACTGAAGCAACCAGAAAATGACATTTAGTCCGTACTTGGTGTCAGGTAAGACAGAAAGACACTTCACTTATCAAGAAGTTCACATAAGTTCTCTCCACACATACACAACCTCTTTCTGCTTCTGTCACTCTCTTTCTCTATCCATCTCTTTTAATCCACACACACACATACACATACACACAGAGGTCCAAGGTTATTATAGAGAGCCACTGAGCCAAAGATGATCAGAGAACACAGTGCAGCTTGACCCAAAAAACCCAAAGAGCATGAAAAGTAGCTTTTTACATGGTCTGATATTATCATGTTCATGCCTCATCCATAACAGACTAACTGATCAAAAAACCTTGAGCTGTTCCAAAAGGTCATCTTAGGGTTCACTGTAGGTCAACCTAACCCATGAAAGCTGAGGGTCATGGGAAGCTGCAGTTTTTGGCTCGAATGGATAGGAACTTCACTGACAGGTTCTCTTGGAGGATGTTTGTAAAATGGCCGACCACTGATACCACAGCAAAGAGCAGCACTCTGTGACTGTGCCGTACATCCTGGGCCAAGGACATGGCGAAGACATCATGACCAATGATCTGAACCAGGGAGGAGGCACTGAGAAAGGAGTGGAAGAGTGCGGCCTTTACTCTGGGTTTGGAGTAGGAGAAGATGTGTAGACATGTGTGCATGTGTTTGTGTGGATGAGGGAGCGCAGAGAGAGAGTATGTGACTGTATTTTAGTGGGTTGAATTGGTTTGATTACATTTGGAGATAACAATCAGCTCCATTCCACTCGCTGCTTTATTGTGTTTGATGTCCGATGAGCATCCAGACGGAGCAACTCAACCCGTACAGCCTGTTAATGTACACACAGACACGCACACGCAAACACATGATGGAGAGGAATCTCAGACAGAGCACGTATACTAAGTAAGGTCTGGTGTTGTCTCTTTGTAGTGCCAACACTTTGTAGGTGATGCTAGCAGCACAGGTGAAAAGAAAAGGTCGCCTGATGGGATCTGCTAGCACCCTCTGGCGAATGGTATTCTTTGTAAGAAAACACATTTGGAAATGCTCTGTCACTGTTTAGGGTGAGAAAGAAGTGTGTGTTTGTGTGTGTGTTTGTGTGAATGATTGTGGTGGTGAGGTACAGCTCACACACACACACATGCAAATGTTGACTCGATGCCGTGGAAACGGGCAATGTTTGGTCCTGATAGTTTCTCTCTCTCTTTAATTGTGGGGAAATGGGTTTCAGATGTTACTGCGCGACTAATCACTTTGGGCCCTGCTCGGCCCCGTCATGTCCTCCCAAACCACATCAAGGAGCCCAGGGCTGATGTGGGACGATAGCAGCCCAGTGAGGGAGGCCCACTGCGGGGTTAAAATGCTCCTCTGGGTTCCCTTGCAATAACAGGATCCACATTAGCAGTAGCTGTGTGATCTGTCTGCTAAGCTAGGCGGCGTTGCCGCCTACTGTGTGATATGTGATGCTACTACACAAAAGCAACAAATCAAACATGATTGGAAGAAATTATTTCCGCCTGTAGTTTGCTGAATATTAGTTTTTAGCTTGTTCCAGATTCAATTTGTTTAAATACTTGGCCACACAGGAGTCTTAAGACCTGAGACTCTAGTGTAAATTTTACTATTTGTGGTGTCAGCCAATCAAAGAAAACAAATCATAAAGCTACATTTAAAACTTTATAAGTATAATCAAATTAATGAAAACTTTCCTCCACATATTTTCAGCACCTGTTGAAGAGATGGTGGATCACTGTGGGTGTGTTAAACCCACATTCCAGTAATAGAGCCTTTTGGTTTTGCTTTGGTTTGTTTTCCTTGGATGACTCCTTACTCCTGGGTGAGGACTCTGGTAATTCACATGGGAGAATGTAGGGGTTGATGTCATGTGTTCCAGCATGAATAGCGGGAGAACGACTCAGCCAGAAAAAGAGAGAAATTAGGGATGCAATGCTGCCATCTGCTGTTGGGGAATATCTGACTTCTGGACAGAGAAAGCCTTTTTACAATGTTATTACTGGCTTACCTCCCATGCACCAAGCCCATATGAAAGCGAACACAAAGCTTAGTTGCAATCCTTCATTGTACTGTGGGACACACATTCTAAATACATTTGAGTATTTAAGTACTGTATTTACCGAAATACCTGAATATGTACCCTTTGTTCTCCACTACATTTTAGAGGTAAAATTTTGAACTTTTTACTCCACTACGTTACAGATTCAAATTTTACATTTAAAAAAGCATATATTTAGTTTTTACAAAACAATACATTTCTAAAGATTAATCCAGTGTTTACCAAACATGTTGACTTGTGACTCCTTAATGTCAACTTGGGGCCCCTTGTGACCCTTCTATGTCTATGAGTTGTTAGCAGGCCCACTAAAGAATGATTTTCCATCAGATGCTTTCATTTAATTATTTCAATGAAATCTTCTGATGGAAAATCAACCCAAATATGTTAAACCATCCAGCATTTCATTAAAATATTAATTTAAAAAAAAATTAAAGTAAATTACAAGTTTACATCAGAATTTTTGTCTTCCTCCCCACCCCATTAATGATCTCACAACCTCTGGGATTTATCTTGTGACCCTTTAGAGAGGGCCTTGATTTTCATCTATTATACCAATCAACATGTGCAACAGGATGAGATGAGCAGCGCAGTTGCCATTTCCCCCACTATCTTCCTTTAGCTCTTTCTGGCACATCACAAGCATTCCCTGGGCACCTGGGAGATGTAGTCCCTCAAGGGTGTACAAGAATTTGTGTCTGTCCTGGGGTCTCCCCTTCCATGGATCATGGAGACATGGACCCTCCAGAGACAACTTTGGCTCCTGTCCAGTGTTTTACCTCATGATATCTCTTTCTCTCCAAAGATTTGTTCTCACAGATTGTCATGAGCTCATCTGCAATGCATCTCTCTCTAATCAAAACAAATATAATCCCTAGAAATAAAACTGAAATGCAAGATTTTTATTTAATAATCATCATTTTAGTTCACTCATCACGCTCTCTACTAAAAATCCGCTATTGCTCTGATATCATGAAAGTTTACACACCAATAGATTCAGCCCAAGGATGTTACTGCTAAAGTGAGCGTCTTCCCTCAGCTACAAGGTGCTTGCTTTATAATTCACATTCACAGGCACACAGTGTTTGTCTATGTGTGTGTGAATGGGTATCTCTTTGTGTGTTGATGTAATAATGGGAAGGAGAGAAAAAAGGGGGTGGCGTGGGGATGTGGGAGGGAGGGGAAGTTAGATAGCCACCAGTTGATAGAAATGTATCAGCCAGCTGGCCAGCAGCCGCAGAACTGTGGAGCTCTCCCTGATCTCTGGCTCAGAGGAAATACAACAGCCAGAGGCTAGAGGGGGGCTGAAAAGGGTATATTTGCATTGAAGCTCACAGGGCAGTTGTGTTTTGTTTCAGTTAAAATGGATATAACTATAATAGTATTGTATTTGTATTTTGTTAGACAGTTTACAATGGAAGAGCTAATGTCTGTTTGCACCTGCAACTTTGTCAACATGTTACTTTGTGTGGTGAGCCCTTAATGAATGTTTGACGAACAATAAAATCCAAGTCAATGAGATTTACTTAAATAAATATAATGCTGTCTGTTTTATTTTAAATTCACACACAAATTCACAGAAACCAGGACAGATCACAGTGCCTCTGCCCTATGGGCATGGTAAGCCCACAGACAAAAACATGAAACATCTGTTACCCATATTTTGTGAACCTTCCAAGAGGAGCAATCTGAGGTTACTTGAAGAAGGTCATCATCACTTCAATCTCTGTCTCTCTCCAACCCAACTATCTCTCCGTCCTCCTCGTGCTCTCTTTCAGTAGCTCCTATTGAGCATCAAAGCCTCAACACTCTGGTCCTATGGAGCAGGAATCTCCCCACTGTGTAAACAGGGCTCCAGTCCTTCCCAACTGTGAAACAGATTGGATTTGAACCTGCGTGTGAACCTTCACATCTATACCGTACCATTCAAACGAAGGGAAATGAGCATGTGGGCGGAAAGAGGTTTATCTTGTTTTGGGTCTAATTTACCGAAAGCACAAAGAAAGCATTGATTGGGGACTGATCATTTTCAAAACAAGATGTGTGGTATCCATCTCAAAGGTTTCATGGAATGGTATGACTCTGCAGGACAGGTACACATGATTTGTAATGCAGAGGTTTATTTTGGATGGATCATCCAAGAACAATACATTATTTAAAGATTTCTATAATCATGGGGCACCTGGCCAGAAATATTGCTTTGATCGCTGTGGATGAAATAAATCCTTCTTAGAAGACAATGAAAAGATGTTACCACTTGTCGCTGTTGTTACTTTCACTTAATTTAAAAAAGAAAAGACCTTTTGTGTCTCTCTTCCAGACCCAGAGGAGAGGATGAGAAGAGGGGTTTATTTTGGAAGAACAAAGAGGGGTTGGTAGGACTGGACAGCATGCCATCAAAGGCAGGGGTTGATGACAAGCAGAGAGAGTGTGCGTGTGTGTGTGTGTGTGTAGATGTGTGTAGATGTGTGTGTGAGTGTGTGCAAAAGTAAGGGAGTGTGGTTGTGTGTCTGTCATGGTACTATCTACAGTTCTTGGGCACTCTGTCTATGACTATGAATGTACACACATCATGGACACAAGAGCACACACACACACACACACACACACACACACACACACACACACACACACACACACACGCACTTACAAGTCTGTGAGGCTTTTCCTGATAGAAAAACATTGCTTAACAGCCAGACGAGGGCGCTGCCTGGTGGATATGAAGGGTAGTGTGACCAAATCTGTATCTCAACATCTACACTTCATGAACTCCATGGCTAAATGTGTCTCCTTAAAACTTTATTAAAGATAAATTATGCTTACAATTGTACATTATTTTAGACTTATTCCCCATTTATTAAACCTTTTTAGCGAGACTTGATCTTCTTCTCAAGTCTCGATCTTCGGGATCGTGGCTAGAATTGAACGTTCTGTGGATTTGCACAATGCTTGGCCACAACATGGGATGGAGTTAGAAGTTACAGTAATATGTCAAAACATAACTGTCATGAATGGACACTTCATACTGTGCTGTAATGAGAAGAGTATGTCTGGATCTTAAGGGTACCAGACAAAAAAAAACAATTACATCATACAAACCTAAGCCTCTATCTGATTGTAACAGACCACATTGTCAGCTAGACACCATACTGTAAAATGATTCCCGGATGAGCATGTCTGCTTGATTTTGTGTGTGAATATGTTCCTTCCTCATTCTTATGCAATAATTATACATTTAAAGCAATGTTTCTTTATACAACAGTGTGTGAATGCATGCTTGTGCGTTTTTCATGTTTTTATATCTCAGTAGGGACTTTAACCAGAAAGCACACTAACCAATGGGGCTTTTTTAAAGGCTTAAGGGTTAAAGTTACAATTGGGTTATGGTCAGGGTTAGGCTAAGGGTTAAGGTTAGGCATGTAGTTATGATGGCCCAGGTTAGGGTAAGGGGCTGCGGAACGTATCATGTCAATGAGATGAGATGTCCCCACGGGGATAGAGGAACAAACGCATGTGTGCATGTGTGTGTGAGATGGAGCCTATGTGTCCCCATCCACCTTTTGGCTGCTCCAGATAAGAGCATCAAAGCATTTGAATGCTTATCACCCCTTGTTCTAATTATAGCAGTAAGCCACAACAGTACAGGACAGAACTGCAGGCTGCTTTATGTGCATGAGAGGAAAGACTCACATCTACCCGTAGCAGAAGAAGTGTGTGTGTGTGGTTCTGTGAGTGTGTGGGTAAGAGTGAGCGAGAGAGAGGGAGAGATGGAGAGATCATCAGCCCTTGATCATCTGGCTGTGTTTGATTGAATTGGTACAGGTTTAAAGACTTGTTTTGATATCGATGCTTTTGTCTTTTGTTGCATAATTCAATAGGAAGCAGCAGGTGGGGTTGTTTAACACCAGATGCTGCTTTTGTGTTGTTACATGGTACATGTACCTAAACAGGGTGGCCACATTCGCTTCAAAGGTGGTATTCACAATGTTTGTTGTTGACAAATTGTTAATATATCTATCTCTGTACTAGGGTAAAATACTAAAGAGATAGATATATTAATAATTTCTTTGTTTTATGGGTGATAAGCCTGTCAGCTCAGCGGAGCTCTTGCTGCTGCAGAATATCAGAATCAGCTTTATTGCCAGGTACGTGTACACATATGAGGAATTTGATTCAGGATTGTGCATTGCTCACAATGTGCTTACTTATACAATAATACAATAATAAAATCAAACACAGGCTACAGTATAGAGAACACATCTATACACAGTATAAACAAAAACAATATAGACAGATTGAGATTGTGCAATGAGCAGAGTGCAAAGGATGCAGGTGTAAATTATTATTACCATTATTGTTATTATTATTATTATTATGCACATGTACATAAATAAGTATTATGTGCGGGTATTATGTACTTGAGGTGGGTGGATTTGGTATATAGTACATACAATATACAATATGAACAGTTGGAACAGCTCTGAAATAGAGAACAGAGCATGATGAATAAAAAATAAGTGGTAGTCTGTAAACAGGTGGCTGATTAGAGGCAGAGTTTTATTGCAGAGGTTATTGCACAGGAATTGTTCCTGACACCGTGAGACAGAGGTCAGGTGTTCATCAGAGTGATGGCTTGTGGGAAGAAACTGTTTCTGTGTCTGTTGGTTTTGAGAGGCTGGCACAGAGAGCTGGGTGAGTTTGGTGCTGAGGATGTCCGGGATGATGGTGTTGAACGCCGAGCTGAAGTCCACAAACAGGATCCTTGCATATGACCCTGGAGAGTTGAGGTGTTGCAGGATGTAATGCAGTCCCAAGTTCACTGCATCATCCACTAGCCTGTTATCCCTGTAGGTAAACTGCAGAGGACCTGTAATGTCCTTCAGGTGAGCCAACACCAGTCTTTCAAAGGAATTCATGACTACAGATGTCAGGAGGACAGGCCTGTAGTCATTAAATACAGAGATGGTGGGTTTTTTGGGGACCGGGATGACTGTGGAGCGTTTGAAGCTGGAGGGAACTTCACACAGCTCCAGTGATCTGTTGAAGATCTGTGTGAAGATGGGGGCCAGCAGATTTTCAGGCAGGATGGAGACACACCGTCTGGGCCAGGAGCCTTCCCGATCTTCTGCCTTAGGAAGAGCTGACTCACATCCTCTTCACAGATCATGAGTGCAGGTGAGGGGTCGGAGAGGAGGGTGTTAGCATGACAGTGGGGGAAGGTGATTGTTTGAAGTTGGAACTGGAGTGGGGGAGGGGTGTGACTGTGTGGTTCTCAAACCTACAGTAAAAACCACTCAGCTATATTTGATAAGATCATTATATGTTTCATCCGTCAAATCTTTATCTGCAAAGTAACATGCGAATATAGCTGATGAGTAAAAAGTAAAAAAGGTAGAGGGGGAGAAGAATGAAGTGGCAGAAAGTGTTTTTGGATACATTACGGGGTAATATCAGTTTCTAATCATGACATTTTGATGGTACAGAGATGTATCTTCTCAATTATAACCGCATGCTAGTATAAGTAGGTTGACAAAGCAGTAAAACTGCATATTTCTCAATGGAGGATGACTCTTTATGATATATGAACTACCCCATTCAGTGGTGTTAACAATCCTGCTTTGTCATAGATGGGAAAATATGTGAATATCTGGTGAGGGTGTGTGTGTGCATGTGTGTGAGCACCATTATCAGCACTTCCATGGCCATGCAGCTGCAGACGGGGAGGAGGAGAGGCAGCTCTTTTACAAGTCTGTGACATTCACAGTGACCCACCTGTTTGTGTGTGTGACTGTGTGTCTGTCTGTGTGTGTTTGTGTGATCCCACCTGCCTCTCTCTCTCTCTCTCTCTGTCTCTCTCTCTCTCTGCCCTCTCTAGATTGTATTTTGTCTCCACCTGTCTGTGTCAGCCACGCTAATCCCTCCCACCGGCTTTGACAGACACATCTGCGATAAGACACGACACCCAATCCCTTTATGACTGTTTGATCTGCACACACACACACACACAGAGGCAGATTCCATTCCGACTGATTTCAAAAGGCCGACCAAAACAGTGAAGAAAATACAGCAGTCAGAAAAATAGTTTTATGTTTTTTCACATTCTTTATCCCTGATTACTGTATTTTCATCAATATTCCTTCAAGACTGTTTATGACTTATACAACTTACATCCTTTCAAAATAAACCTATTGATTCCAGGCATGTTTCATAAAATCATGAGGGAGCAGGTGCGTGCTGGAAAAAGCTTCATCAGAAAGTCAAATTCTTAGTAACTAGAGAAACAATAAAGCTTTTCTCATCATTTATAATTAAATTTACTTTTGTTAATGTGGTGTAACCATACACTTTGGAGTCAATATTCAATCATAACATTGTATGTAATTTACAGTAAATATCTGATTTATTCACATTGTAAGGAAGACATTGTTGTTACTTCTTATATAATAGGAATAGATATTTGTCTTTACACCATTATGTGTATGTAAACAAATACAAGGAGGTACACAAAAGAACTCTTTTGAAAAAACAGATCTCTGTTGGTTAGTGTCACCTTGTGCTTGATTTTGCTCCTTGTTAGTTTATCTGGTGAATATGTTATTTAGGAAAAATAGTGAAGCATTTCTTCATGAAATGTGACCATTATTTCTCTACCTTCTGAATATTTTCCATATACGTAGCTCTGCTGCATCTCAAACATGTGTCCAACAATAAAAGGCAAAGAATTTAAAGCATCGCATTGTCTTTGCCTTGCTCACTCCCACTGTCCTGCTGGCAGACCCTGAGCTAGTTGACGAGAGAATTCTCTCACTAAAGCTAATATTAGTCAGAGGTCTCAGAAAGCTTCACTCCTCCTCTCTTCAGTCATTCTGCCTGATATGTCATCCCGCCGCTTCACTAGAACTAATTAAATGTTAGGGTGAGGTGGCGAAGATGCCTGCTGACAGTAAATGTCACCACCAAGCCCTTCATGACAAATATTTCCACTCAGTCCAGGTTGATTTGCAGTCATCTGGGTGTGACTGCCCTCCAGTGGTCAACTTGTTACTTTTCCACCCCAACTCTACAGATTGAGAGTGCTTTAGATTGGTGCTGTTGGCTGTTTAAAAATCATAACAGGCATAACTGATTTTGAAATAGTTAATCAAGCTTTCAGAATCACCTTTGAAAATCTCCTAATCACAGGCCATGTCTGCAGCACAGAAACAAGTAGAAAAAGTACATGGATATATAGTTTTTTTTTCTGAAATTAAAATAAATTGATAAATAAATTTAATCTCTCAATCTTTTTTGCATATTTTAAAGCTTCCAAAATGGAAGTAAATATTAAATAAACATTTGGTATTATTGGTGAACTAAATGCTCTAATTAAACTGTATTGAATTAGACCTCTTGACAGTCACAAAGGTCTTAGACAAGACACAGAATAATAACAGGTGTTTTTGAAGATGCTTTTAAAAAAATTTATATCAATTATTAGAGGCCACAACATGCCATTATCATGTTATGCTGGTATAAATGCTGCCTTTTGTGCCACAATAAGGTTCTAACTATGTGTTCCAGCTTTGTGCAGTATAATAATAAAATGCTACATCTCTATGTTTTGCTGTGTGGCTCTGCTAAGTTAGCTGATGCTTAATTTTTACAAAGAAAAAGTCAAAGGCTGAGATGGAATCTGGATTTTATGACACACTGAGAGAAAGAGAAATATTGATAATGTGGAACTAAAGTTACAGTTGCACTTTAACACCACCAGGAGGCAATCTTACCACAGGAAACGCACAGAGAAACTTGTGAATGCTCCCCCATTGAGTATTTTCTTGCATGATACAGAATATGCACACAGCAGCTGGAATTCTTGTTGATGTATTGCTCTTTATCCTTTCAGCTCAGTCAGCAGACTTTGATAACCAAGGCAATATACCATAGATGATGAGTTTGACGTTGCTGTTATGCAATGGAGGTCAACTACTACATTTAAAAACAAGCATCTTATACGCTCAGCACTGACACCAAATATCCTGAAATGTACCTTTTTAGAAGGAGAATTTTTATAAAGTTGTTTACAGAAATGACTACATTCATAGTTTTCTGATGTGTTGACAGCAATGGACGTTCATATGTCTGGTTAATTTACACATCAGACATAATACATTCTCTTAATCCTGAAAGGAATAATCTGTGTGAAAATCTGGAGCACAAAACAACTCCACCTTAGTGTGTGTTTGTATTTTGTCTTTATTTTTCTCTACTACTACAGACAGTATTTATGTAGGGATAGTAGACATCTTGCATTTATGTATTGTATTTATTGTGCGTTTTTTTTTAGTATTTATGGTGTTTTTTTAAATAAATTGTAAAGTAAGAAATTAATTAATCCCTGCATAAGGGATGTGAGTGCCCTTATTTCATTTGGGTCTTGTCACTGTGCTTGATATGATGCACAACTGATTTTGTTGTAATGCCCATTAGTGCCCCACAATCCCACAATGCTAAAGCTCACTTCACAGGGAGCTGGCAGAAACTCAGACTCAACTCTGTAAACATCATTTCACAGCAGTGAGCTAGGATATTTGAGGATTTAGCAATTCATCATAAGGAATTTTATCAGGCAGCTACCAATCACTGAGGAGACTGACTAAAGTGCCTCCCGATTACTGGTTAACAAATAGGCCTAGGTTGTCTTCATTTAAGTGTATTTATCTTCTTCTAGCAACTAATTGTATTTTATGAACATGCATTGCTTGTGTATTTTGTCTTATATAGAAGAATCAGACGGAGCTTTATTGCCAAGTACTGTTTTACACATACAAGGAATTTGCTATGGTCATAAGGTGCTACACGTAGACAAACATACAGTCGACATAAATACATGTAGAAATATATAAATATGGAATAGTAGAACAGCGTTGCAGATATATACATGTGCATTATTCTGCGTCTGTGCCGTGCAGAAGTAACGCAATGGAAGAGAATACTGTGTACATATAAATATATAAACTGACAACATAAAAATATACAATAATCAACAACAAATATGTGCAACGTGCCAGGTCTGTGCACGACACAAGATGAAACAGTATATAACAACAGTACATGGCCACCTGCATAAAGAAATTATTATATTTACGTGTTTCAGTGTTAGTTTTGCAACACATGCTGCACTAATCAATATTTTTTTTTACATAAAACATGGATCAGATGTCCAGGGCCGTGCAGAGACCTTTGGAAGGGCAGGTGCTCAAAGTATAAAAAGGGCATATCACTTCTCTGCATTTAACCCATCCTATTTAAGAACAGTGGGCTGCCATCGTACGGCACCTGGGGAACAGTTCAGGGTTCAGGGCCATGCTGAGGGACCCCCTTCGGCATTGGTTTGTGCTGGACTCAACACTGCAACTTACTGGTTGCCAAGCTGAGTCCGAACAGACTGAGCTAACACAACCCCAAACAAACCTTTCTCATTTTTATTTGTTAATGAACATTTCTTGGTGCAACCAATTTTTCAGAACATTTTTAACAAATACTTGTGTGTGGTGGCTACTGTCCCCAGTGTCAATGACCCTCCTCTCCCTGCTCCCTCCCTGCAGGTTGAGCTACTCCATGCTTACCGCTTCACCTCCACTCTCCTCCTGCTCTCTCGCCCTGTGGTGACTCCCTGCTTCGCTAACACACGCCTCCTCCTCTTCCTGGCAGTGGCCACGGCTCTCCTTTACTCCTTCAAGTGCCTGTGCCTGCTTTAGGTTGGGTACTGCAGCTGATGTTGAAGCTACTGCAGCCCTGGTCAGCAAACATATCGGTTATTTACATGCATTTGGCAGCAACCGTCTGAAGACTTTTTTTATTGGCAGGCAAAGTGAGAAACAGAGAGCAGAGGGGGAGGGATCAGGGGCCAGTAAGAGATGTGATTGCGCCTGCCCAGTAT